>NW_026555342.1:1142509-1272148 GCF_029017545.1 Prosopis cineraria | reverse complement strand
AACTTCTCGTAGTTCTACATTGAGTAAGAGTTTAAGGGGACAAGTAAAGCATCCTGAAATTAGCTAAAGAGTAATGTAATTTTAGTTGCATTTTGAGGCTTGCATTTGATTGCATAATTCTGCTTTTACGTACAACTTTTATTTTTGCTGCTCATTTAATTTTAGTCACGCAAAATTTTACAATATGCTCATCACTGCAGAGTTTAAAAAGCGTGAATTTGAAAATGATTGTGCTTATACCGGAACTTAATGAATATAGAATGATCAAGCGGCTGGATAATATATATATATATATTTACGTACGTACGTATGTATGAATGTTATACGTGTTATTCTCTTGAAGAACCTTAAATACTAACAGTATACTGGTAGGTGTAAGATTTCATGAACCTGCTGTGTTTTCGGTTCTTATATTGTGCAGCAGGTTATTAAAGGCGTGATCAGCACTCAGAAATTGAAAGATTATACCATTCATCCATTTTGGTGAGATCAATATGCAATAATTGTTTTTAATTACATTTTTTTCTCAATATTTTCACTCCATTTCTGCTTTAATAATATAAACGAGCACGAGTCTCTTGCATTACACTTAATCTAAAAATGAGTTGCCCTTCATAGTGCAGCATATAAGAGCTTTTCTATTATATTTATGTAAAAATTGTTTCTGTCGAATTGTCCTGGCTAGTATATTAGTTCCGTTCTTTAGGATTTCACAAAACTTACAGCTTCTCAAGTTTCTTGATTGTTTGTTTAATTACCTTATTTTTTCTCTTTTCCAAGTAATACAATAAATTTATTTATAAGGAGCAGCAATAATGATGAAATATTTGGAATTCGATGAGATGCATAAGCTGGCTAACTTAGCTATAGTGAAATGAGAATTCACTTCTAATTATTCATTATTTTCAGTGCAATGCCAATTATTTAAATAAACAAATTCCTAAGCTGTGACATTCAAATGATTGTTCATAGGCCGTGCCAGGTTTTACCCTATTAAAAAAAAAAAAAGCTTCAATTTCCACAACAATGATAAGTCTTTTTCCACTAGGTGGGGTTGGTTATATAGATTATATGACACTTTATGTTTTATCATCAACCAAGCTTTTATGAATGTTATTTAGTCCATAAGTATTAAAACTACATCATATCTAGCTTTTATGTACCCTCATTTCTCTTAAAATGCTACTTTTTTATATGTGCAGAGAATCCCTTGATGGAAGAGATCAGCGATTAAAATAGGTAATCAACATTTTGAAGTATTTGCATTTTAAATCGTTAATGTCTGTCATTTCCAATGTTTATAAAATTAGACTGGCTGTTGAACTGGTTGATATATTGATTTAAAGTTTATCGTCCTGTTGATGGTTTAACCGCTGTCCAATGAGTCATAATTGAATTAGTTTATTTAAATTATACATCCTCCGTCACTATTTAATTGTCCTCCTAGGAAAAAATCTATGTGCAATGTAAGAATTTTTTTTTATTCCAGGTTTGTCCTCCATTTAACAGGGTATTGTTGAAAACAATAATACTTATACCTCAAAATTTGGACCAGGACATATTTAGGGGCAAAATGAAAATGCAAATCAGGACAAGTAAAGGGAGATGGAGGAAATTACATGCATATATATTATATGGGATAAAGAGAAATTTGGCTTTAAACTATAGGCCCAAGAGTGTTTTGGATCTTAAATTTATTTTTGGTGCAATGTCCTCCTTCAAATTTTTGAAACAATGCAATGTATCTCTTATCATTAATAAAAGTTAATTTTTAAACCGGTCATTATTTGAGCAATAAATTACAGAAAATGATCTCATAAATTGCAAAAAAAAAAAGGACCAATAATTTTTTTGTCATTTTCTTTAATTTTTTAGGTTATTGTTTGTAATTTTTGAACTCTTCACTATAATTTTTTTGGGTCCGTTTTGTCTGAAAATGACAGTGTTTCTTGACATGAGGAAAAGGCTCCGTTAGCAGCAGTGATTAATTTCCTTGGAATATGACTTTTTTGTTTTCTGTCCGTGACACATTTCATGTTGACAGAAGGAAATAAAAGACGGCATCATTGGGGGAAAACAAAATGAAAGAAACGAATGGTGCTGAAGTGTGATTGATAGAAGGCTGAGGATGTATATGACATAAATCAGCATCTCATAGAAGAACCAGGAATCTTTTAGGAGGGATTGACAATTTTTGATTGATCATGTTTTTAGACAAATAAATTGTTGTACTGATGGCTAATCTATCAAACAAAAATGAAGGAGAATATTGCATCATAAACGAGTTTAAGGTCCCAAATATTCTTGGATCCACATCACTGGTTCTCAGATTACTTAGTTTTTAAATAAGAGTCTTATTAAAGATGGAAAATGTGTATGTTTAGGTGAGGAGTGTTTCACAAGAACAAGGTCAGTCATCTGAGTCAGCCAACGTTGGCAGCATATTTGACCCTCCACATGACGATGATAGTTCAGACAATTCTCTCAGATTGGGGTTAGTATATATAACTTGTTTAACTGTCCATTCTTGAGTTTTCTGATAATCAAGCATGGAAATTGTCGTTAATTTTTCATGATATTGCTGATAGAGTAATACACTTGGTACTACATGATGGCTTGGTTTTATAGAAATACAACAAAGTACATTTTAGCACTCAGATCTTCAACAGTTTGGAGGACAATTGAAGTTACAGGTTAACAAATGAATTTATCTTTGTCTTTTATATTATCAAATAGAGTATGGCATGTGTTAATCAATAAGCAATGGGGAAATTAAAGTGCATTTTTCCCTTAAGTAGTATTTGAATTGATGGATTTGAATTTAAATTTTACATTTAAAATCCTTTGCTTGGATGGTATAAAAAATTTTAAAGGTAAAAGAGAGATGAGTTGAGATTTGAAATAGAATAGAAGATTGAAAGTTGTGAGCTTACCTTTATTCTTCAATTGGTGAGAAATAAGAACAAGCAATGAGAGGAAAGGAGAAGAGTAACAAATGCACTGATAGTGAAGATATTAGAAATTAAAGAGAATTTGAAATTACAAAAAATTTAAAATGAAAACATGGATTTAGACTTGGATTAAATCTAAATCTATAAACTTTTATATATCCAATTGAAGAATTTGGTTAAATACAAACCTTAATTCAAATCCTCATGCATTCAAGCATAGCATAAAAGTATTTTCATGAGTGACAGGGCAACCTAAAGAGAATTGTAGAGCACTGTAGTATATAATCTCTTGATGTACGCTAATGGTTGGTTAACCGTTAACCATCAAAATTTAAGATTGCATTGATTTTGAAATATTACTTGCCACATGTATCCCATTGCTTCTTTGAGAATACTTTAAGGATAAAACACACTTTAACTCAATGTGTGGCTAGCAAGAACCAGTTGTACTGTAAATTATAGTTTTCTAGGGTTTCTAGTCTATTACAAGTTGTGCACAGTTTTTCGTTTCAAAGTGTATTTAGTATATATGCATCTTTGCATAAATCAAATGTGAGACTGAATTATTTAGTGTGTGTGTGTGAAAGGATCAGATGGATACGTGGCATGCAAATTCTTAAAGATTAACTTCAGTTTATTTACTGTCAGTGTTGCAAATTGTCTTTATTAAATAAACTAAAGATGTGATGCACTATAAGACAGAGCCAAATACTCTGAGGTTTTCACTTTTATAGGGGAAATTTAACCGCTGTGGGAGTTTTTTTTTTCCCTGTTATTTCAAAATTTAAGTTTGCTTAATCCATATAGTTTTTGATTTGATAAATTGAACAATGAATATATATATATATATATATATCCGATGGTGTTGTATGCTTGTATTTAAAAATTATGCATGATCATCCTTTTCACAGATTAGAGTACTAATTAAGAGATTGTTTACAATTTAATCCAATTGGTCAAATGCCAAGTCATATATGCACAAATGGGCCATGTCAACACCCGCTACAGTGATGGCTGCTTGATATGGTCATGATCATCCATATTCTATACAAAATTAAAATTATATTTATTACCGTTTATTCAATATTTACTGAAGTGATGGCAATAAAAAATTAATATGGATTTCTATTTTTCAGATTGTTATTTACATGCTGAATGAAGTTAAATTCTCCCATGCAATTCACATACAACATTTAATTAGAGACCTTAACTGTTATATGATTATTTTATGAGTATTTCATATTGGATATTATTAAGGTAGCTTGACGCAGCCTGAGTTCAATTGAGTGCAGTTTTTCTAATGTATTTTTTAATCCAGAAGGTTTGAACACTGAACTTGCATGTTTAATAAGAGAATCATTTCTTTTTATTCAACTCATTCTTTGTTGTCATTAACAAATGTTTAATTTGTTGCCATAAGAAAGCAGAAAGCATTTTATACAACTTTTAGTAACTAGATTGACTTTTTATACATGCATCCCAAAATTTTTGAGAAGCCAAAAACCATTATTGTTTACAATTTTTTACAAGTACTAGGTTTCATAAAAAAATATAATAACCATAAAAAATTCTCATAATCATAAAATTATTTGAAGTGATGTGTCCTTCATTAAAGTTGTAAATTGGATAAATGTCCATGAATAAGTTACCAAAAAGCATACTTCTTTTGGTCTAAAATATAAATATTTTTTAATAATAATTCAAAAATCTAATAAAATTCTTATTCTGATGAAAATATATACTGCTTTTTTTTTTTTACTTCTAGTTTTAATTTATGATACATGAAAAGAAGTTTATGAATGCAAAAACAACATGAATTTAGATTAATAAATACAAGAGCTAAATGAAAAAAAAAGTTACAAGTATCAAGTTACTTATTTTTTTCAATCAAAATTATGAAAGAAAATGCTTGTATTTGGATAAGAAGGAACAATATGAAGATTTTTAAGTAAATTCTTATGAGATTTCATTAAAATAACATTTTCATTAATTTTTAATATCTACGTTTAAAGTGGATTGTTTAAAAGAAGAGTAATGATTATAAAAAATATTAGGCAAAAAAATAAAAATTTAAGAAAGGGGGATTTCATTTAAGTTATCTGACTGCATCCAATAAAAAAAGAGACCCTTAATTTTGAAAATTCACTCAAACTAGAAATAATGAAGTGAAATTAAAATGTAAAATAAAATTACCCCATCACCTCCCATCCATTTTGATTCTTTACTGAAATAGTTCATTTTTTTTAAGAAGTTGTTTATTAGCTTATATGAGTATTCAATAATGACACAAACATCCCGCAAGTTCCATAAATAACTTGATGAAGAAAATGAATAATTCATTTTATTGTGATTACAACAATTGAATGAAATTAAGATTTATTAATGACAAAATAATTTCTATAGGTTATGAATAGTTTTATGTAGGTCAATGAATAATTTCATATAAAGAAAGAATAATTCATTTTATCATGCATGATGAAAACATTTAAAATAAAATTAAGATTCAGTAATGACATAATAACTCTTCTAAGTCAATAAATAATTTATAAAAAATAAATAATTTTATAGAGAATTAGGGAGATGAAGAATGATAAAGTAATTTCATACATTTAATTTTACTTCAGTAACTCTGGTTTGAAATAAATTTTTAAATTTAAGAATCTTTTCTTTAATTTTTATTAAGTGAAAGGAATCTTAAATGAAAATTTTCCTTAAGAAGCTGTGAGTCGCGGATTGATGTGATGGAAAAGGAAAGCGTAATGGTGCTAGCTTAGAATTTGGTCTTAAATGTGTTTTCTCCATGAAGCAAAGCCTAGGGTATGTGCAAAATACTGAGAAGTACGAGGGTCCACAAATGTCAGAAACTCAGGCCACCCCTGGAATCGTGAGTTTCCGTGCGGTCACGCTATGCAAAGTCCGCATCATCACCATAAATGGTCTGATACAACTTCCATCAACTGCCATCTCCATGCGTGCTCATCTCCAAGCTCTCCATTTCAGCTTAAATAATTTCTACTCTTCATTAAATTAATTTTTAATATTTTTAATATTATATGTATTAAAATAAAAAATAAAAAATTTAAAAATTTTAATAAATTTGTTAATTACCAATACAATTCCCATCTCCACCTAATCTAAGAAGAAAAAGAAGTTAGTTTGAAACCTAACCATTAATTTTAGTGAAAGAAACTAGTTTAATATAATGAAACAAGATTTAATTCTCATTAAAAAAAATATTTATATTTAAATATTTAACTGTATTTTAAATAAAATCGTCCCAAAAAAAAAGTTAGGTCTTCAAAATTTAATTAATAATCAATGAAATAGAGTAGGGCTCTCACCAAATTTTGTGATAGATGAGCTAAAAATAATAATTTAAAATTATAATTATAAATAAAATATTTAAATTATAAATACAACTCTCAAATTGTTACGGATTGTTTTTTTATATATCTCTATTTGATATTTTCAATTTTTAAGAAAAATTTATCAAAAATCAAATGTTATTAATTTAATCTTTTGAAACTTTGATTGAAAACTGCCATTTCTCCATCTTTAACACCCATCAGTTTATAGTATATTCCCTTCATCTTACATATGAGTTACTTCTAATTACATCACTGAAACTAAGAAGATGTAGTTAAATTAAATATTGATATTGTTTGGAAAATTTCATATTTATCATTATTAAATGCATCCTCTTTAAAATGTTTTCTTTCTTATATGTAGTAATATTTTATTTACTCATGAGAAGAAAACAACTGATGACTCCAAATTTTTATATGTTGTTTAGAATTTTGGAATCAATTTAGAGTCATTTAAGTATTTTGAAGGAAATGAAACTATCATATAAGGACAATATTAAAAAAAATGCTTTTGAAGATGAGAAGGGAGAGTTGATAGCATTCTATTGAAATGAATTAGTTACTTGAGCTAAAATTACAATAATGATATTATATTGTGCGTAGGGCGGTTCAAATTAGGAGTCAAAAGCCATAAGTAAAGATTGAAGATAAAGTAAAGAAAAAGAAAGAAAGAAATTTATGCCATAGCATATTTGCATTGCACCATAACATGATTCTTTGGTCATACAAAAAAGCCAAGACCATTTATGCCACAATGTTTTTTGCAGCATGCTAGAGCATAATAGCCAAGGACAATAACAAAATGGTCTTATGCCACAACATAATATAAATGTGTCGTAGCATAATCATCATTTAATGAAACACGCTACTTTGTTGAAAACTAACATTTTTAGAGTTTTGAAGGTTGGAGCTCGACATTCTTCATCTCCAATAACCAAGGAACATCCAAGAGAGAGCAAAGAAGCCATGGATGAGGTGAAATTTAGGTTTCATGAGAGATTAGTGGGTTTCATCTAAAATCACTCCAATTAAACTTTTATTATCCTTCTCTTCTTTGCTTAGATGTATGCTTTACAGATTTTTGTTATGTTTGGAGCAATGTGTGGCTAATTCTCCTTAAACCTAGAAGAGCTATGAACTTATTCATGGATTAGACTTTTTTTTACCTATTGGTTATGCTTAATGTTGATTCTTGATTGCTCAATCTTGTGTTTGAATGTTCATTTAATGCTTGGTCACCATTAAATATGATTTTAGATGTTGGGATTTTTTCTTGATAAAGGAAAATCTTGTTGAAACCATTAAATTGGGTAACATGGGATTGAATTTTTGTCTAATATATATATATATATATATATAATTATCCCATATTATTATGTTGCTTTTTACATTAGGGGTTTGTTGGATTAAGAATTTCATTACATTTTATTAAATTCACTTTTTTTATTTTTACTCAATCAAATCCAATTTCTTTTACTTAATGTAAAAGACAATGGGAACTCTATGGCTTGATCATTATTTTGTTTAATTTTTCATGGGAATGACTTTGATACACTAATATATTACATCAAGATTCATGCAGTTGTGATGTAACGATTTATGTCCATCAAATCATTGATCTATCTTTTTTTATGTAAAAGTAACTTATAAAAAGGATCATCAATAATTTTTAAAAATGACTTGCATATAAGACCAAAGGGAGTATGTCTTTTATAGTATTTACATACATATTGAGAAATACAAGGCAAAGGGATGCACTTGGTTATTTAATTTTGCACAAGATTTTATTTTAGTTCATTAATTTTTTATGAGTATCTTTTTAGTTTTTTTAACCTAACACTATAGTTTCATTGAAAAACATTAGCATTAAACTTTTGAATGTTAACAAAACATTATCAAATGTTGATATATTAAATTTAATTTTTTTAAAATAATAACAATTGATGCAAAAAATCATCCTATAATACCTAAGTCTGCCCAAAAGTACCAAAGTAATTTAGACTTCATTTTTTGGGGGGGGTACAATTTAGACTTAATTTTTTTGGGCAGAAACTTAGTAAATTTTTTTTTTTGGATATCAACTAAATTAATTGCTGACATGTCAAAGCTTTAACGAGTTTGACCCATAGGCCTAGTTTGGCTCATTTTGGCCAAAAGATGTGTCTCTCTGTTTGTAAGTTGTAAGTCTTTTGACTTTTATATGCATATTATTTAATTTGTAAATGTACTAAGGCTAAAAAATTTCAGTGCACTAGCTACTTAAAAATATCATGCTTGTTTGAAATTTGTTTTAGAAATAGTTTTCTGTTTTCTAGAATAAAAAATGAAACAATTTATTTGATAATGTATTTTCAAAATGTTTTAAGAATAGAAAAATAGGAACATATTTTAAGTGTTTTGACATTATTATTTTAAAAAATAAGGAAGAATGAGAAAAGCATGTATTTTTATTATTTATTTTATTTTTAGAATATGTTCTACAAAACATCAATTTTTAAAATAATAAAATAAAAATAGTTTTAAATAGGCCTTATATATTTAATGCTTTAATTTCTTTTCCTTTTCATTAGTTCTTACGGAAATTAAGATGTAGCAAACTCATGACGAAGAAAAATATATCCTTTGGGGTAACATCACTTTTCTAAGGACTCAACAAGTTCTAGAGGATTGGATACACCGATTACAATGCTATTCCATATTCAAAGTTGTAAAAATATGAAGCATATAACAAAATCAGTTACTCATCATCTTTAGCTTTAGCTTGTTGCTATTTTTTTCCTTTGACGTGAAGAAAACATTTGGACCATTTGACTTTTTTAAATACCAATAAAGGATTGAGGTTCTTAGTTTTATCTTTAAAATAGGGAGAGTAATAATAAAGTCTTGAAAGAAAAATTAATAATAGCTATCCCTTCGGTTAAAAATTAAGGTATTTTTTAAGGAGTTGAATATTAAAAAATGTAAAGTATTTTTAGTTTTTTGAAGTGAAACTATTGTCTTTTTTCCAAAAGTGCCTCTATTGATAATGACTTTATATTTATTGTAAGGTTTTTAATAAGGATAAATATGAAAAATAGAATTAGTTAAAAGTAGATAACTATTTCATTGAGAAGTGAGATTCGGTTAAAAATGCTTTATTTTTGAACGGAGGGAATAGGTTCTTCACTAATTTTTCTTAAAAATGAATTTTAAATATTGATTTAACTCGTTACAATTAAAAATTGATAGTTATATTTAGAATTTAAATATGTTTTATTTACAATTTAAACTCTTGAATTTACAATTACTTAAATTGATATCTGTAACTATTTTTCAAAAAAAAAACTAAATGATCATTAATTCATGTCCTTGAGACTTAATCATCATTAGCCCTTTAAAATCTTGTGATCTTAAAATTTTAATATCATATGTTTATTTGGTCTCAAAGTGTTAATTTCTATAAAAATGTTTAAAACTAATCTAAACTAATTATATCAAATCAAACTAAACCAAATCAAAGGAACCAATCAAAATTGATTATAAACAAGGTTTGCTTTGATTTTCCTTTTGGCAAAATCAATTGAATTAGTTTTTTATTTTTAAAAAACTTAAACTAAATCAAACTAATTCTTATTATATTTATTATATATACTTTAATAAATTTGCCAAAGTTTTTTTTTCCTTTCTCAAGTGTTATTATTTCTAAATCATTAGTAAAAATATGTTGCAATTAGCTAAATGTTTTCTACAATTATTTTTGATAATTTTTAATTTTATAACCAAGTATTTTAAAGATAATATATTAATTTTTAATTGTTAAATATGCTAATTAATTGTTAAAAAATTATTTTGCGTTGAGTAGTTTTTTTATTGCAAATAGTAATTAGTAGTTAACAATTATTTATGAACATGAATATATATTGATAATTATGAAAAATATTTTATAAAAGGTTTAAGTTTAATCTAAATCTAAATAAAACCAAACCAGCAACTAGATCAAAAATCAAAACAAACTAATTAAATAAAAAAATTAAATAGGTTTCAAACTATAGTGAATCAATTAATTTGTTTTTTTACTCAAAATTAAACTAAATCGACCGTATAAACACTCTTAAGTTAAGCTTGACATCTCTGCGCAATTCATTGGATGGTGTTTGCACTGTTGCGTGGGGTGTATTGCGCCTTCCACTATCTCACCATCAAGTCCAAAAGCCGCAAAAGGAAATAAAACCAAAAAAGTTGCCCCCTCCATAATGAGTAATTATCCTTCTTTCACTAAAAAGTTCGTTTCCTTCCCCTCCCACAACATATGTCCACACGCCTCCTCTCTCTCTCTCTCTCTCTCTCTCTCTCTCTCTCTGTGTTTGTTCGCTTATGGACAACTTGTAGGTGGGGTTTATCTTCATCACACCCTTACCTAAGCTGGTAAGCATCATCCTTTTTCTTGCAATCTTGCATTTCCTCTTTTAGACAACTAATTTCCTCCTTTAATTTTCTTTTCCTGTAATATTCATATTCTTTTTCTTCTTGTTTAGTTCTGAACTCTTTGGTGTTTCACAGTAAGATTCATCAGCTCTTTCTGATTGAAAGTCCTCTGTGTTCTTCAAGGTTTCTCCTCAGTTCTTTTCTAAGATTAGTTTTCTGTATTGCTTAATGGATCTGAGATATTGATTTTCTACTTCTATTTGGGAGAGAGTTATGATCCACTGCATTTCCTTTTACTGATTGGACACTAATATTCCTTTTTTTGTCACAAAATATTTAGTAATTTTTTATTTTTCCTGGAGAGTCTGAATTCTTTTCCTGATTTTTGGGTCTATTTTTGCTTAATCAGGAAATGACAAGGCAGAAGATAGAAATAAAGAAGATCGACAACATAACAGCAAGGCAAGTAACGTTTTCGAAGAGAAGAAGAGGGCTATTCAAGAAGGCTAATGAACTTGCTACTCTCTGTGATGCTGAGATTGCTCTCATAGTCTTTTCTGCTACTGGCAAGCTCTTTGAATATGGTAGCTCAAGGTCTCTCCTCTCTTCTTTTAGTTTCCTTTTCCTCACCTTAATGATGTACAGTTGAATGCTTTTTTCCAGGTAACTATTTGTTTAATTTTCATACGTATCTGAACATTCGCAGATCGTGTACTTGTGCTTATTATTTTAATTTATTTTAGGCTCATTAATCTAGACTAACAGGAGATTGACTACGAACGTGCTTGCTAGAGAATCTCATCAGCGTTTATTTCTGTAAAACACTGTTTGCAATCCTCATGATGGATTTAATTTGTAGCTCTTTCTTTTTAGAAATTTTTATAATCATCGTCATCATCTTGGCTGACTTGCTTGTTATGAGAACCCTCCCTATTCAGTTCTGTTGATTAATTGTAACCTTGACTCTATGAATAACACAGATTTGAGAAATATATTTTCAAAACTCTGAACCTAAGGTTCTGGCATAATCCAATATAAATGTATGTCTCTCTCTTTCATCATAACAGAGGAAAGTGACTTTAAAAACTATTCTTTTATTGTTTTGATATCTAACCGCAAAGGTCATGCCAACGTGGTGTCATGTATGCTATAGTTAATTCATGTCCAACATGCCTGTCTGTATGTATCTTAGTTGTCACATATTATAGAGTGATGCAAGTATGAAAGCCACTGGACAAAAGGATGCTTTATTTTGAATGAGGCGTTTTGACTATTTTAGAAAAAGAAACGTTTAGTGTTCAGCTTGCTTGAGAAAAAGATGGTGCTTAGGGTAATATCTGATTCACAAATATGATTAGTTTTCAGAAGAGAAGGCTCTTTCTGGATGTTCATTTAGATATAATAATGGCATTATACTCAACGCATTGATATAGTAATCTCTGACATCATAGCATATGTGTGAACTTTAAATTTCTATATTTGCATGTGTAGTTGAGACATTTGTCATGCCCACGCATGCATACGTACTAAAACTTGCTTAGGATGAAATCTACCCCGGTTGTAAAAGTGAGTGAAGTTCAAAATATTTAAAAAGGGAAGCAAAATTCTGAAACTACTTTGTGAGATTTGGAAAATTATCCCAAGTTTTTGTTGATGATATCAAAGTTAAAGTTAAAACGCCCTGTTGAATTATATATAGGAGATCTATTAATTTTTCCGTCCAAGATTTATAATAGCCCGATTCAATACACTGAATTATGAAGCTTTTGTTCTTGGATACGGTACTCTTCATTTCTGCAGACAAGCTTTGAAAATTACCATGATTAAGTTGATTAGAAACACTGGAAACTCAGAGATTAAGGAAACTCTTTATTGTTATCCCTTTTACTCATCTTAAATCCCTTAAGCTTGTATTTGGATGGGCGGACTTAAGTGGAAAATTCGAATTTAAAATCTCATATTTGAAATCTCACATTTAAAATTCAAAGATTCTAAATTCTTTGTTTGGATGATATTTAAATTTAAAGTAAAATTTGAAATTTTAAATTCTGTACTTAAATTTCAAATAAACTTGGAAGACTGGTTAAAGTCGATAGTCTAAATAACCAACTTCCACCGAGATCAGACAGTAAAAGTTGATTGGGATTGTAGCACTAGCGATGAATGAGATGGGTTGGTTGACTTCCACCAGATCGGATTGATGGCGATGATGCGGATAGCACGGCCGCCTTCCATCGGGATCGAACCGATGGCAACCATAGGGACTGAATTGTCGACTTTCACTGGGATTGGACCAATGACTACAAGGGGGACCATATAGCCACCTTCTACCTAGACCGGATGGTTGACTTCCACAGGAATTGGATTGACAGTGATGATCGGGATCTAACGATCGACTTTCACTATGACTATACTGACGGCGACTGCTTGGATTAGACCAATAATGCCCAACAATAAGGATAGGACAACTGACTTCTACTAGAACCGAACGGTCGACATTCATTGAGATTCAACTTGATGGAAGTTGATTGTCGGGTCCTTGTCGTCATTATCAGTCTGGTCCTGGTGGAAGTCAGTCATTAGGTCCTCGTCATTGTCATTAGTTTGGTCTTGATCGAAGTCAGTTGTTTGGCCTGATGGTTGCTGTTAGTCTGGTCCAGGTGGAAGTTGGCCGCCCGATCCCCATTGTCGCCGTTGGCTTGATCTCGATGAAAGTAGGCTATTCAGTCCCTGTTGTCGCCGTCAACCCGATCCCAGTTAAAGTTGGTCGTCTACTCCTAGTCAATGATGGCAGCTTGTTTCTATCAACTTTGGCAGTTTGATCCAATTACCATTGGCAAATCAATCAAGCCTTTATGGATTTGGGTCAAATTACAAAAGAGATTGGGTTAGAATTTGAAATAACAAGGGTTTAGAAAGGATTTTAAATTACAAAGAAATTGAGGTAGAATTTGGATTTGGATCCAAATCCATACATTTTTAATTATCCAAACAATGGATTTGGCTCAAATACAAATCCATATGTATCCAAACATAGCATAATTGTAATCATGGATGATTTTGTGTCTGGAGATATTTTGATCAAAACGTAAGTCACTATATAGGGTAGTGTTTGGATCTGTTTTTTTCCTTCTCTTTTCTTTGAGGAAAAAAGAAAAACTAGAACATTTCCACCATTATATCATAAATTAAAGACGCAATTAATGCAAGGTTTTTATATCACTTCTCTGCGTGACTGGTTTAAAGAGTTGCCATTCTCTACATCATTTTAAGATGATTAATCTTTAACATGAAGTCGGGTTATATATATAATTTTGGTTGCATTGTTGAGAGGCTTGCATAGAGAGTAATAGAGAGTAATGTAATTTTAGTTGCATTGTTGAGGCTTGCATTTGATTGCATAATTACTGCTTTTAACGTACAGCTTTTATTTTTGCTGCTCATTTAATTTTAGTCACGCAAAATTGTTCAATATGCCTATTACTGCAGAGTTTAAAGAGGCTTGAATTTGAAATAATTGTGCTTATACCGGAACTTAATGAATATAGAATGATTCAAGCGGCTGGGTAATATTTGCGTGTGTAATACTGTGTTATTCTCCTGAAGAGCCTTAAATACTAACAGTATACTGGTAGGTGTAAGATTTCATGAACACGCTGTGTTTTCGGTTCTTATAGTGTGCAGCAGGTTATCGAAAGGCACGATCAGCACTCAGAAATTGAAAGATTATACCATTCATCCATTTTGGTAAGATCATTATGCATAATTGTTTTTAATTATATTTTTTCTCAATATTTTCGTTCTATTTACTGCTTTAAATAATGTAAACGAGTGCGAGTGTCATGCATTACATTTAGTCTAAAAAATGAGACACCCTTCATGGCGCACCATATAAGAGCTTTTATAATATAAATAGATATATAAATTGTTTCTGTCGAAGTGTCCTGGCTTGGCTAGTACGTTAGTTCTGTTCTCTAGGATTTCACAAAACTTATAGCTACTCAAGTTTATTTGTTTAATTACCTAGATTTTCTCTTTTCCAAGTAATACGATAATTTAATTTATTAAGGAGTAGCAATAATGGTGAAGTATTTGGAATTCGATAAGATGCACAAGCTGCTAACTTAGCTATAGTGAAATGAAAATTCACTTCTGATCATTTATTATTTTTTCAGTGCAATGCTCAATTATTTAAATAAGAAAAAAATCCCTAAGATGTGACTTTCAAAGGACTTAATCTTGATTTGATATATGGATAGGATTGTTCATAGGCTGTGGCAGGTTTGACCCTATAAAAAGAAAAAAGCTTCAAGTTCAACAACAACAATGACAAATCTTATCCCATTAGGTGTGGTTGGTTATATGAATTGTATGATGCCTTTGTGTTTTATCATCAATCAAGCTTTTATAGATATCATTAACTAAGAGGCTTTGATCAATAACTTCTATAAGTGTTCTCTTTGATCTTCATTTACCCCTCTTTATTGGATTCAAGTTGTTCGCTCTACTCTTCTCACTAATGCCTCCCATGTTCTTTTGTGAGCATGTGCAAATTATCTTAAACGATTTTCTATCATTTCCCTCCAATAGATGCCATTCCAATGTATAATAAAATAATAATAAAAGATTGTGTTTCTACAGAAAATTACATCATTCACTTTGCTTAACCTGAAATTCGATAGTACTGAACTTATGGAAATCTCTTGGGAATTTTATGCATAGTATGAAAAGGAAACCTTCAGCATGCTCAGCATGGAAGAAGCCAATAAGGTTCAGGAACTGAGGTATATAGATTTTTGTAAATGTACAATATTATAATTGTGAAGCTTTTATTTTGTGCCTTCCATATGATAGATTTATAATGTCATCTATTACTGAGGGGATGGCTATACCTTATAATAATTGAAAGGCAGTTGAAGGGAGAAGAGCTTGAAGGATTGAGCACGAATGAATTACAGAAGCTTGAAGAACAATTAGAAAAAGGTTTGAGCCGTGTTGTCAAAGCTAAGGTTTGCACTTTGTCCCTTACTACAATACAAATTCGGATCTGATCTCGTAGGGATGCATCTAATTGGAATCATTTGACTAGGTTAGATTTGACTATTGTCAAGTCCAATTGGAATGTATCCTTCACATTTATAATTATAATGAAGGGATCCGTACATGCCTCTTTGCATATATCCTAAGGAAAGAGCACCAAAGAAATTTTGAAGTGATATGGTAAATAGATTTTTATACTTTCAAAAATCAAAATATTGTTATATGCCCTTAAACAAGTTCTTCAAACGACATGTTGATCTCAAGAGCTCAAGAGCTCATCATGTCAATTATGAAAGAGTTTGAAATTAAATAACATATGAATTAATAACATTAAGTAATAACTTTGAAGCTTTTTGCATTTTTTTACTTTGATATTATAAGTGATTGAACCCCCTCATTTTGTTTTTGAGCCCTTCCATTTGGAATTATTGAAATTTCTTGTCTGGATTAATTCTTGCATTTCAAAGTTTTTTGCATTTAAAATTACTTTATAGAAATTAATGTTACTAATCTTCACAACACACGGTGCTTGGTGGTTTTACAGGAAGAAATAATTATGAAAGAGATCAATGCGCTCAAGAGAAAGGTGAAATACATTCCAAACCTAATTATTGAAGGCTCATGTATATTTTTGTTATTGCTTGATGTTTGAAAAGAAAATGAAAATAATGTACAGGAGAAATAACGATATTTAGTTAATGTCATGCCAGAAAAGGTACAAAAAAATTCTATATCCATGGCTGAAATGTCTTCATATATATGATGGCCTGCCTCTGCGCAGGAAAGATTAAACCTAACTGAGTAACAGTGCTAAATTATTGGAAATAAATCTTGAAGGTCAATGATAAGGGACAAGATTAAGATAGAGAATTTGATATGCATGTAATTGAGGAAAAATGTAATAGTTTTATGCCTTTAAAAGATATGTCTCAATTACTTGGTTAATTAATCCTAAAAAAATAATATTTTATTCATAAAGAATAAATATCATATTGTTTGTTCTAAAACTTCTATGGATTGATATTTCTAGTATTCGAGAACTAAACAACTTAAATATGGAAAATTAATCATTTACCTTGTAATTTTGAATCAATTACAACTCAATTCTTGAAATTTAATTCAATGCAACTCAGTTTCTCAAGTTTTAACCATTTAATTTGGTGATCCCTACACTTAATGCTTCAGTTACAACTTAATCCTTGAAGAGGTTGATATTTTTTGAAAGTATAGGGACCAATTTATTAAATGGCTGAAACATTTGAGACTAAATTGAACTTTGTTAAACTTTAATGATTGAGTAGTAACTAAATCAACCAAAATTGTAGGAATTAAATGACTAATTTTCCTTGTGCATATGCATTTCAATTATTCGCTCCTTAAATATTAATGAAGAGAGTGAGCAAGATAGAGAGGAGAAAGAGAGAAATGATTTGCAGTAAATTGTAGTCAGTGAAGAACTAGTCTGCCAGGCCATCTCATTCACAGAGATGTATAGGACAATTAGTACTTAGCTTCTCTGAGAATGCTTCCTTGTCTGTGCAGGGAATCCAGCTGATGGAGGAGAATCAGAGATTGAAACAGGTGATCCGTGTTTTGAATTATTTGCACAGTAAATCAGTGTTAAAACGATTAAGTCCCTAATCCAAGTTTCATCGATTAGACCATAATTGATTCGAAGTCAAACCATTCGTCATTAAATTAACATGCTTTAAGTTCTATGAACTCCTTTCTGGTCCTAGTTATTGTGTAATATTAATCCACTTTAATTTATGGTTCTTAACGAATGATAGTTAATATGCTTCAAGTGCAATTACATCTTTGCCTTATATTAGTTTGATGCTTCACTGTTCAAAGCTCCTTAGTTATGAACAATGCAACCTCCATTACATTTTATATACATATTAATTCATAATATATGCATGTTAAAGGAAAAATCAGTTTTCACCAATTTTTGACCTGTTTGATTGGTTTTGTCCGGTTTTGATAGAATTTTCGAATTGGACCAAGGTATGGTGTTCACCAGTTGAACCAGCAGGTCCAATTAATTAACATTGATTGTTTCAGATTGGTGGCAAGAATCTGAAGATGGAAAATTTGTGTTTAGGTGACGAAAGTTGGACAAACACAGGGTCAGTCGTCTGAGTCAGCAACTATCGGCAGCACATCTGATCCTCTCCATGAGGATCATAGTTCAGACACCTCTCTCAGATTGGGGTTAGTATAACAAACTTAACTGTTCATTTTTGAGATTTCTCATGAACAAGCATGTCAAGAAAATGCAAGAATTTATTCAATTCTCTTGAGATGGCTGATTATTGACAGACATGAGATTACGTGATTACTTGTTTTATTAAAAACACATCCTGAGGGTCAACAATTAACAGAGAGAATAATTAAGAATTCATATCCATGCAAGTCATATATAAATATTTATATACTCTTCCTGTTTTCAAATATAAGAGAAAAATAACCAACTTACAGAGTTTTAAAAAGTTGGTTAAGTATGATAATTATGTCTGAAATTTAAAAAATTAAACTAAATTAGTCTTATTATTAATAAAATAAATTTGTCTCGTCAAAATAAATATTGACTTTATAAGGAGTAATATGGTAAAAGTATGATAAATACTTCTTGAAATTTATAGTTTTGCTTATTAAAAAAAAAAACGGAGACATGATAGTTTATAATTTAAAACGGATGGAGTATCTACGATTGACAGTAAACAGTTTGAACTAAAAAGCATTTTTTTGGGCTTGTATTATATAAGCTCCATAGTCCACAGTTTTCTTTCCTTAGCGTATTTATTTTTGACCTGTGGAATGTGGATATTTCAAAAATGAAGTCTTTTGTATGTATGTCGGAGCGTAGTAAATCTATGTATGTCTGATCATAATCTAGTGTCTGTTTCTTTGGGTCCCCCCCCCCCCCCCCCCCAAAAAAAAAAAAAGATATAGACATCTTCAAGTAAGAGAGGTACATGTAGAGAGAATTTGGTGGGTCTTACTCTCGAACACGGAACGTTTCCATTTCCTTATCATCCTTGTCTCTCCACTTTTCTAATCAATCATAATCATTGATATCACTGCATTAAGTGAATATATTTTAGCCGTAAATTTGATGAATGATTATGATTACGAAATTGGAGAGAAAAAGATGATAAAAAATGGTTTACTAAAATAATCTCTCTCCACCTATACATTAGATCCACTTGAAGACAAAATCCCAATTATTAATCCACTACGCATCAAACTAATGTGAGACTTGCTAATGAATGCAAGAAATAGTAGTGATCAGGCAACTGTGCACACATACCATAATTAGCTCTATTGATAGAACACAATGATATCATGCATTTTATGTAGATCTATACTTATGGTTTCTTAGTTATTGATAGGATACAAGGATATTGTGCAACTTATGTATATATATGGTTTATTGGTTGTTGATAGAACATAATAATATCGTTAGGTAGTGATATAAAGCATGTTTATGTTTGGCATCTTGTCAAAAGTTAACTAGAGTGTTTTTCATCTGTTGCAGATTGTCTTTGTTCAACTAATACATTAAATGAAAAAAAAAAAAGATGAGAGGCAACATGGAAAATACATCAAAAATTTAATTAACCGTTGTTGTGCACGGGACAATTCCCCCATTATTATTTCATAGCAAGTTTGCTTAATTTTTATGTAAGTAGGTTTTTTTATTATATAAATGCGAGCAAATGATATGTGTATATATAATATATACCCCTACGAGGATGGTGTCGTATTTTGAATAGTTTTGTTTCCCTCTCTTGCTTCTTGCGAATATTTTTGTTTTTTGTTTTTGTTCCAAATGGAAACTGAATCTTACATATTCAACAAAAAAAAAATGGTGGATAATTGAAGATACAAAATCATTTTAAAAAGTCTCAAATGTATGTTAGCACAGACACATGTGTCCGACACAACACAATTTGATATGTAAAATATGATAAATTTTAAAATCTTATGCCGGGCAAAACTAAAAATCGTCAATCTATAATACGAAGTAAAAGTAGGTATTATTTATCAAAAAAAAGTAAAAGTATTAAATATTCTCAAAATTATCTAAATAACTTAAAACTTGAACATCCGTATTCTCTCCTTAATTGTCCTAGACAAACATATTGGACCCACAATGATGCGATGACAATGCAAGGTACTCTCTCAGGTCTCATAAAGTATATTTTTAAAAATTTATTTAGTTTTATTTATAAGTTATGGTGCAAGTTTTTAAGTAATATTTAAAATATATTTTTTAAAATTATTCTTCATAGGAGAGAAAATAATATGATATTAGTTTTTTGATTTGTTATATGGGAGCATATTTATAATTTTACACACTTTCATTCCTTATTTCTTACTACACTATGAGCAATAGAAGAAAAAGTTATATTCTTTTCATTTCAAAATATAAGATGTTTTTAACTTAATTTCATTCTTTAATAAAGTAATTATTTATCTTTAAATTAATTTTATTTTTTTTATTTATTAGGGTGCTTGATCTTAAAATAAATATAAAATTATTTATTCAATAAGAGCACTTTTAAAAAAATAAAAATTATTATATTAAAAAAATTAAAAATGTTTTACATTTTTTAACATTCAATTTTTTAAAAAGTACCTTGTATTTTTTAATAAAAAAAGTATATCATTTCAATATTGTAATAACCTCATCATCTTTCTTTTCTAGTACTAGCTAGTTGTGTTTAGTAATGACTAGGGAGTAATTTGAATGAGAAATTGGGCTAAAACAACCTTAGTTATATACTCATTTCGATCTTTATTATAAAACATTTTTAATCATGTTATACATCTTTAAAAAAAATTAATTCTTACATCATCAAAAAATAATATGAATTTTTATTTTTATTCTTAATTTTAAATCATGATACAATTATATTAAATATTTTTATGTTAATAAAAAAATTTAAAAAATAGTTTAATATAATTACAAATATATTATATTTTAAATAAAATTTACTTTTAAAATGTGCCTGATAAACCACATGTGTCTCCATTCAATCACGAATAAAACTAATAATAACTTCATAGGGTTGCAGACGAAAGCTGCACTTGACCAATGACCATCCAATACACGTAGTTGATGTGCTTGCAGATGAAATTATTGAAGAAAACATGCGTTGCCTGAGTGTCACATGTTAGACTGATAAATGCAAGGGTTTGTTTGACAAAAATTGTTTTTTGTTTTTAAAAAGAAAAAGATTAAAAAATTGTTTGAATAAATGTTTTAAATTTAAATATTTTTAATATTATTCTTATTCTTTGTTTCTAAAAACAAAAATAGGAACATCTTTATTCTTCATTTGATTATTGAAAAAGATAGTGAATTTGTCGATAGTAATCAAAACCAAAAGTTTTATTTTTCTTGTTTTTAAAACACATTTCATTTGATTATTAAAAAATGGTTAGCTTAACCAATATTTATCATAAATCATTATCATTAATTTCTTACAACTACCATTATCAACCTATGTCCAATTTTTTAAATTAACATAACCAAACATAATTTTTTTCAAACAACAATTTTAAAAATTGTATTAAAAAATAATTTAAAAAAAAATAAAAGCAAGCCCTGAGATCATATTCAATTACTTGTTTTTAGAACTTTTTTTATTTTAAAAAACAAAAATGTTTGAAAATGTATTTTCTACAATCTATTTTGGAAAATAAAAAGTTAAAAGTTTTTATGAAAAATTAAAAAGAGATAGAACATCTTTTTTATGTGTTTTTTTGTTCTTTAAAAATAAAAAGAAGATAGAAATATCATGTTTTTATCAATGCTAATTATGTTAATAAATTAAATAATTCTTTTACCTTTATTTCACCACTTTAGATATGTCTTTCAAAATAATAATTTAAACATATATCTAAATATTTTATTTCCAAATTTTATTCTTATATAATTTTTTAAAATATAAAAAAACAGAATCTAAAAAACCCCATCACTCTACTGCTTTAAAAATACTTTGTAAATAAAAATACATTTTAAATTTTTATTGGTTAAAAAAAAAACATTCTGAAAAGGGGAACAAACATGTCCGATTGGGTAATCCTTGGGATTTTGTTATTTTAAAGGACGAGCCAAGCCTAGGGTTGTGTACGGCGAGAATAGCGATGAAACTGGAGGAGTACGAGGGCACACAAAAATCAGAAGATCAGAGCTGTTACGGTGATGGACACGTGGGCCTCTGTACGGCAAAGCAACGTTACATCGATATCACCATAAATGGACGCACGCAAACAACCTCCACCCTTCAACTATCCCTCAATAATCAATTTTAGCCTTTCCTATATTCCTTGTCCCCAACCTTTTCTTCTTGGAAAAATTACAACCAAGGATCATTACAGAATATTTGTTGCTTTGCAAGACCAAACAATTCTAAAATTACTATACAGGATGAAGGAATTTAAACATAATTAAAATTTGTTGTGATTAGCCCTCATATGTATATGTGTGTACATTAAAAATTCCACCACAATCACTGACAGTTGAAGAGCCACCGACAGTCACCAAAGCTTCAATGCTTGTTGTTAAACCATCGCCTGTCGCTAGAGCTCTAATGAATAAGTTTTCATTTGAACAAAAATAAGTCTTATTTTTATATTAACAACAGTCAAATTTTGCTCATTAATAACTTTAGAAAATTAATTTAGTGGTAAAGGAGAACAAGTGTTATGATATAGAGAATAAATCTTCATTTAAAAACATAAGTTTTTTACCATGTCTACTTGATGGTTACCCCCTCCATCCTATATATATATATATATGGTGTTTTTTAAAAGTTTATTTTGTCCCTAAATATAAGGGGTGGCAATTATATTTTTGAATAATTAAACAATTTTACCCTTGTCTTGAAAAATAGAATAAATCATCAATTATATATTTTTTCTATCACCATCATGATATTAATTATGATGTTATTAGAGGTAAAACTGGAATGAATCATTGTATTTTTATGTGAATTCAGCTAAATAACAAACTGTTATTGATATGCAAGATTCGATTGCAAACACTTTATATATAAAAACGGAGAGAATACTTGGTAACAACTATCAAGCATTTGGTAATAACTTGATGGTTATTACCAAACAACCATCAAATATTTGCTCAAAGATCAAACTTGGAAAGAAATACTTAACAATTGTTATCAAACAACCTTCAAATAAGGCCCCATTATTTAATGGTTATTAACTATCAAGTAAAGTGGCACATAATATATGGCACCACTTTACTTAACGGCTAAACTAAGGCAACTAAAAGTAACAGTCTAATATCTCCTCTTCTTTTTGGCCAATATCAAGTATCTCATTTTATGTGATAGTGAAAATCAATACAAAATAGACAAAGGAAAGAAAAGAATGTGAATTGAACTAATTATTGTGAAGTCTCTGGATTTGACATTTTATTTTTGGAAAATGCCATAATGACTACTTCGATTGAGGCTCTTGACAAAGAACTTAAAAAAAAAAAAAACTTCACTAACGACAATTAATTTTCTCAAATTTATTTTATCACTTCATGTTAAAGAGTAAATGTAGCCAAATGACTAGATCTTGTTTAGTTACTAGAAAGAAATGAAATTAATTGAATTGAAAAAATTAAGATAAAAAAAATTAAATCACTTTTTTCCTTATGGTAAGTATGATAAAATTCACTAATATATATTACAAATGTGAGAATTATTACATCCTCTAAAAATCTCATGAATCATAATTTTCAATTCTATAAACTAAATTACTCCTTCCTTTGTGAATGTGCTCCCATATCTCCCCTGATCATCTTATTTTTATCTTTTTTTAATCTATTTCATTCCATTCTATTCATTTCTAGTAAGCAAATGTGACCTAATTAAATTAAAGCAATGATTACTTCATTTCAACAAATGATAAAAATAAAAAATTTAACCAATGTTGACGAATATATATATATATATATATAAATTCAAATGGAAATTAACAAGTGACAAAAATATTTTTGGAAACTAGTTGTGACTAGTTAAGGTTTTTTTTTTTAATTTACTGAAATGAAGTAGTCATTGCTTTAATTCCTTAAATAGTAATTCAACTCTAAGGACCCCATTAACTTAAACACTATTTAATAATATAAAGTTGAGAAAATTAATTGTGATTGGTTAATCGTTTTTTGTCATTTGATGATATGAAATAATCATTGCTCCAACTTAATTGCTTCTCGACCGCTTCCAAATAATATAGTGACCATTACTTTAAGGGCAGTGTCGTCCGCACAAATTATTTCTAACATTTTATGACCAAAACACTATGTGATTTGGGTTATGAGACCTTATCAATGTTTGGAACAATATTTGATACATTTTTCCATGCTATGCCTGTAATCCAACACATCCAACGACGTCATAATAAAATAGATTTAGTGAATGGAGATTTGATAATCAAATGGACAATTAGGATTAATTCATTAAATGTTCCAACAACAGAAATATATTTTATTTTACAAATACAATAAATAGAGCTTGTATATACCATTTATACTTGATAAAGAGGTGCAGTATGAGAAAATACATTAACCATTCAAAATCCTTCAATATTTACTAAAGTACTTATAACTTATTTATTAATAAGGTCTCCATATATTAGCATTTGAATATTTTCTGAGAAATTCTTAAATAGACCAAGTGAGCCACTTCATTTGTGGTCTATTAAATAAAATATATGACATTTAAATAGTATTAAATATAAATTAATTTTGATATTAATAATTTGGAGAAAGAAAATGTAATAAATTAAATATGCATTTTATTATAAGAATAAAATTAATTAAAATAATTTTACATAATATTTTATCTAGATGATTTAGAATATTCTAATTAGACAGACTACAAATGACATGACACACTTGATCTATTTAAGAATTTCTCGATATTTTCCTTCATCTTGTATTCTTTTTCTTTTGCTTTTTTTTAATATTTTTTTGGTGACAACCATCTTGTATCATAAATGACTAACTAATTTGAATCTAAACATTATTGAATTTGAAAGCTAAATGAGGATAGTTTTCCTATGATAGTTTTGATCCTCTTGCTCACTCTTTTAAGGATCCCACAAGTTATAGTTTTCCATAAAATTCATATAAGCAAGTCATAAAAACTATATATAGCGAATTATGTGGCTGATACCAATCGTTATCAAATTCTATTATTTATAGGTTATAAATAATATAATTTATTTTTTTATATTTTTTGTAATGAAAGAAGCCAATGATTTAAACAATTGATATTATTACAAGGTATAGTGGTGGAAATTATATTTGATTTAGGAATTATTTATAATCGTAAGGTACCTAATAAACTTAAAAAAAAGTTCCATCAAACTACTATAAGACTAGTTATGTTATATAATAGTGAATGTTTTCACTTTAATGGGACAACAAGAGTATAAAATTGTAGCAACAGAGATAAGAATGTTGAGATGGATGTATAGATATACATGTAAAGATAAAAATTTGAAATGAGCATATATGTGAAAATGTTGGCGTATCATCTATTGAGGGAAAAAATGATAAAAAATTATTTGAGATGTTTGGACATGTACAAAGAAAAATGTGGGAGGCACCAATGAAAAGAGTAAAATAGATAACTTTGAGCCTTGTTAAGAGAGGTAAAGGAAGGCCAAAAAAAATATTTTTGAAAGTTATTGATCAAGATTTTTTAGTTAATAACATTTATAAAAGCTTGGTATATGATAGATTACAATGGTGTTGGATAATTCATGTAATTGACCCTACATAATTGGATAAGGTTTGTTGTTGTTGTAAGATTTGATTTATGATTTATTAAATTTGTTTTAGTATATACTATATAGGGTTTAATATTATTTGCTTAGTATCTTGAATTTATTTTATCTTTAAATATTTTTTCAAATAAAATAAAATATTTATATTAACTAGATACCTTATCGTCATTTTTAGGTGATGATTTGATTTAGATTTATTATTATTTTTATTATTTCTAGGGTTCTATAAATAGCTATAAAGTTTCTCATTTATATTTAGTTTTGACATTTAAATAAGAATTATACAGTTTTTTCTTTCCTCCTCCTTTCTCCTTTCTCTCTCTTCCCCTCTCTTGTTTCACATTAATTAATATTAGAATTAGATTTCAACTTCCTTCTTGTGTTTCTTTTCTACTTGAGATCTATAAAAACTTAGTCCTTCCTAAAGCTACAAATCATGTCCTGAGGCCATTGGGGTAAATTTTATTATTTTTTGACTTTCTTAAGTCGCATTGACAATACCCAATTGATCCTCTCCTTAATTACTATGACTTTTTACCATATTTTGGAGGTTTAATTTAATTACTTTATTTGTTGTTCTTATTATCTATTATATTTGATTATTTTTATAATTTCAATTTGGTGCAAAACAAAAAGAAAGGAAAAAAGATATATATATATATATATATACACATACATACATATTGCAATTATTTTTCATTTTGTCTTCTAATTTATTTATTTTATGATTACTATTTATTGATTTGCACCTACTAAGTATCCTAAGTTCATACATATTACTCATACACATTCGGCCAAGTATCCAAGCCAGTTCTTAACTTGGATTAGTTGAAGTTTGCAACAATTTTCTTGAAGTATTTCTAAACCCTTTGAGATTATAGTGAAGACTTTATTCTGGTTGTTACTTATTTAATAATTGTAATCCTTGAGGAGCTTTTAAGTTTTGAAAAATTAGACTTGTTAAACATGATCGTTACCTTTTAGTTAGGACAACTTGGGGACCTTTGTCCTTTAGGATAGAACTACCTTAAGCTTGCACATCAGCCAACCTTACTCTTCTATGACCATTCATGACCTATACAATAACAAAGCTTTCCTTGAATAAGAGCTTAACTCTCTTGAATCCCAACTTAACCTTATTGATACCTAAATGGTCCAAAACAACCCCACCCATCAAACTTCCACCGATGACCTTACTAAGGCTTTAGCAATCCTAACTAACAAGATTGATGGCATTGAACATTACCTTACAACTATCAAACAAAACTCTGAATGCCAACATCAAGAACTCTGGGATTCCTTTTGAGACCTAACCAGGCGCATGATGGAAAAAATTAAAGTAGAATTATTGGAAAACCCTAGTGATAGAAGTCCAAGACATATTAGGAATGACTATATTAGACATCTATATGCACGACATCACCAATCCTCTATAGGTCTTATTACCCACAACATTAGATTGCTTAAGCATGAACCTAATCCTTGACCTTTTGAGGAAGCAAAGGTCTCTTAGGATGAACAATATAAGATGAGCTATGTGAATCGCCACCAAGTAATCGATATAGAACATTAGCCCTAGACATAACTAAGAAACTTTTTGAAGATACCACAAGAAAGGTTAAGGTAGATGTCACGCCCTAAAATATGAGAGTGATTAGCATAAGATAGGTGTACAAAATACACATCCCTTAAGCCTTAATTTTATAAAATGTTATATATATATATATATATATTAAATCGTAATTATATTTATATTAGATTTAGGACATCCTTAATATTTTTCCTTCAAACAAATGTCTTAATATGTTTGTAGAAATTTTGGCTGAACTTTCTCTATAAATAGCTGTAATGACCAAAAATTTTTAATTTGAACAAACTTTCTTCCAAGGGATATTTTATTAAAATAAGTTTTTTTGCAACTTTGATTTTATTTTATTTTAGATTATAGGAAAATTTTGGGTCCTTTTTGAAATTTTTATTGGGTCTTTTTTTGTAGTTTTCCTGGTGCCTTTCTTGAAATTTTCCCAAACTTCCTTATCTAATGTTACTTCTTCACATGAAAGAAAGAAAAAAAAATAGAGCATTTATGTCTCTTCTTCATCGACCTTTAGTTTTGTCTTCTCATCAGCATCGAACTCTACCTTTTCACCTCTGGCTTGCTCTTCCTCTCACCGGTGGCTGAACTAGTACGTCTTGGCAGCTAGAAGTGGCTCACTAGAATTTGTTCTTCCTTGCTGTGATCTTTTGCTTATCCATCTAGGTAGAGCATCCATGTGCGCGCGCGCGCGTATGTAGCTTCAATCCTTATGTGTGTGTAGCTTTAATCCTTCTTGCTCTCTATCTGCTGAACATTTTATATAGGTGTATAATAAGCTAAATTTTTCTCTTTTTGTGGTCACGATTTCTAGTTTCTGTCTTCTTTATTTGAGTTCCAGAATAGAGCTTGCTTCCTTCACCAATCTCAACCATGTGCTAATCTTAAATTATCATCGTTGTACTATAGTTTGAGGTAAATCATTGATCCTCTCTTCTCCTTGCTACAAAACTTGTTCATTATCTCCCTCTTTGCTATTCATTCGTGTTTGTCTGGACATGGGTTGAATTTTTGTTTTGTTTGGTGACTAACAAAGGAGGTGTAAGCACGCATATTCAGCCTTGATTTTTCTTTTTTCTCTACTGCTAGGCACCGTGTGTGTTTGTAGAGAAAGCTTAAGTTTATATATATATATATCTACGTATGTATGTATGTATGTATGTATGTGTATGATGATTCTACTTCTTCCTCATGTAGAGCAACTAGGTTGAACTCTTCCTTTATCTTTTGAGGTAGTCTATGAACTAAGGAGAAGCTGTTATTTTTGCACTTCTATTCAAGGTCAGATGGCTATCGTTTCTTCTCCTTTGAATTTATAGGTAGCGTGAATCATCCTTTCTCCTTCCCTTGGTCGAAGAACGTGTCTTTGCTCCTCTTAATGTCTATTATAATTTTGAGGAAATTGATTTGTATTTTAAGTGGATACTATGTACTGTTGTAGTTTGGAGATGAGCTGAATGGTAATAATAAAGTTATTGTTAAAGGTTGATTAAATTATTGGATGATTATTGTGAACTAAATTTTTGATAACTCACTGTATTTACAAGTATGCTTGGAAAAAGAAGTTGATGTGAATAGGATTATTAAGATTTTATTAAGCTTGAAAAAAGAGTTGCATTAATGGTTGTGGTTGAATGTGCCTAGTGTTGTTGACTACTTAATAGAGGTTGTTGAAAGGTTTGGTGAGAATTTAAAGGGTTATTGAGAAATTTAATGAAGCTTAAATGTTAATTTCACTTGTTTATATTAAGAAAGGAAATCATAATGACATGAAATGTGGTGGTTTACATGGTAGATCAAATTGAGGCATCATTGGAGTAAGCAAGAAATTAAGTGAGTATAACCATAAAATTCAGGTAAGTGGATAGCGTTCTGAATCAATTTCTAGTAAAGTGTTTATAAATCTCCTTCATTTAAATTTTACTATTATTTCTTTGTAAATAGTACAAATACTCTTGTAATTCTACTTTTCTCTAACAATTGTTTTATTATTGAAAATGCGTTAATTTTACTGATTTATATTACTGATAAGTAATAATTAAAATGGATATACAAAAAATGTATTGTTTCTTAGAAGTAGTTTAATTATTTAATTCTATGTTGATAATTTTTTTATGTAATTATTCGTGTACGGAGGAAATGAAAATAAATTTGAGCAAAGGAAAATGATAGTTGAACGGTGTTTGAAAATGATAATTTTGATAATGCATTCTTCCTCCATACACGCTTGGTTTTAATTAAGGGGGACTAAGTTCAGAATGCTGGTTGCTAACGGTAGTTTTGTTAGCCCTTGGCGTGCCATGGTACACCTAGCTAGCAGGATATATTGGAGGCGCTAGCCTAGTGTGACGGCCAACGCACATGGAATGGGGGATGGTTATTCATGAGTACAGTACTCACGCTTGTTTTTGTGAACCTTGTGCCTGCCCTTAATTCATGGCTTTTGCTGTGCCTGTTTCGTGGTTCTCAGTCGTGCCTGATTGGTTATTTACCCTCGTGGACTGTGTGTCCATGCTTGTTATTCATTCTAATAAAGCCCTCCAAGATTTAAAGTAAGATTTTTATTTTTAGATTAGTTCTCCAAAAGCAATTATCTAATTGCACCATTATTGAAAGTTTTACATTTTATGGGCAGTATAAATTTTACACACTTACATGAATTTAATAGCATTGTCTAATTTTATGATTACATTGTTGAGAATACTCATTATTTATTGTTAGCTAAAGTATATGTTTCATGATTTCATTAAATCATTTTGAATTAAATTTATTAGTTATTACCTTTACATATGTATATATGTATTTTAAATTATAAGTTTCATTAGAACACTATTCACTGGAAATTTTTTTGATATCAGATATTTTAGTTGACTCTGCACCTCCAGTAGAGTGTTGAGGGAACCTTTTTTTTTTAACGGAGGAAGCTTATCATGATTATTATTTTGGTAAACTATGTATTTATTTTGTAATCATAGCTTAGTGCTTCACGTACACCATAATTAGGTCCTATTCTTATTTAGTTACTATGTAAATTGTTGGAATGAAGCTAGTCTCCTTGCTAGGTTATTGGCAGGTTCTATTGTTTTTGTGAAAGTTTTGGGAGGTCTAAATTATAGGGGAGGCTCTACCGAAATTTCTACAAAATACTTAAAACTTTATGAACTTTATTATTATATATAACTTACATATATCATTATTTTAGTATAATTTATAGTTATTAAGGCTTATGAAATATGAATTCTTTTCATATGTTATGCTAGTCATGCCCTTAGCATCAGGGTGTGATAATAGGACCTCCCAAAAATTCTATAACAAAATTTTCTTAAAGAGAAAATTACAACGACCAAGAACTCTACTACTTTTAGCCAACAGACAATATGTATAACATAAATTAAAGACCCTAACTATAGTCTATTTAGAGTACCTAACCATATTTTCAAAATAAAATATATAAATTCTATAATTACATCAAAAGAAAAAAAATTCAATTAAATCTCCACCTGGCTTAGTTATAAGACCCTTAGAAGTCAGCAATTTAGTATCGTCAAATGAATCTGAGATCAAAAGTAAGTTTTTAATGTTTAGCATCGTGAAATGAATTTGAGATCAAAAGTAAGTTTTTAGTGAATAACGTCCCAATTTAAAGTTGAAAGAAATAATGAAAAATATATCAGGAAGTTAATTACAAGCTTAATAAAATAGTCAATTGAAATAATGTAAATACATGCCTCATATATCATTAGTTATGTAAACGTAGAGACAAGGAACATATGAATTCAAATAAAATTATCAAGAACTCAAGCTCCATTTTCTTTTAATTCAACATATGCTTAAACATTTTGAGAATTATGAAGCTAAGATAAAACAAAACAAAACAAAATAAATCCATATGTGGTAAAATAATAGTTTGTTTTAAGAGATCAACTTAAGAAAAATAAGCTTCAAAACCCTTTAATAGGACTTGGTCAGAACGATTAACAAGCGTGGATACACAGTCTATGAGGATAAATAATTAATAAGTATAGACACACAGCCCACGACGATAAATAATCAAGCGCAACTTAAAGTCATGAAATGATCAAGCATGGCTAGAAGCCATGAAACAAGCACAAGCATGAGGCTTATGAAAACAAGCATGAGTACAATACTCACAAATTACCATCCCATCGATCCACATGCATTGGGCTTTACACTGAGCTAGCACCTCCTACAAACACCCTACTAGTTAGGTATACCATGGCACACCAAAGGCTAACAAAACGTCGTTAACAACCAGTATTCTGATTCGGCCTCACATTTTAAATCAAGCATACATGGGTTAATAAATTCAACTATATGTACCCCATGCATGAATCATGATAATTAAATCATTTTTTAAACATAAAATCAACATTTTTAATATGGCAAATACTTTTAGATGTTCAATTGAAAGATAAATTCAATATATTCTATACAATATAGTAAAATAAAAAAAATTTCCATGTGTGATAGTTGATAATAAAATTAAGATTATGAATAAAATAAATAAATAAATACATAAATAAACAAATTAAAATACTCTATTATTTGTTTTTGTAGGGGAAAAAGTTATATAAATAATAGAGATAGCAGATGAATATGCTAAATCAATATTTTTATGAAAATAAATTTATGAAAGAGTCATTGGGATGCTATTCATGTGCTTAAAATATTCCTAAATACACAACTTACTCCTAATTAGCTGCTTTTGTAATATTGTCCAATTCTTAATTCTCAGGAAAGAGCAAAAAGAGTTGGTGAATGCATAATAACATGGATGAAGAAGAACTCAGTGGCTTCAACACCAACACCCCAAATTTGTAGTGTGGTGGTAGCCCTTTAAATCACTTACTTACTGGCAGAAGGTATTAACCTCTAGAATTTTATGTCATTTCATCACATTTTTCTTAGATTTTAATCCATTTTGCCTTATTTGTATATATTTTTATTGCTCAAATTAGAAAAATGTGTATTTTACTTTGGGTTTACATTCTTATCTTTAATTTAATATTTTTAGCCTAATTTCATATTATTTTGGTTTAAGATTTGATTAGATGTATTTCTGTTTATGTTTTTAAAAGCTTTTGGATGAAGAAATCAGGTGGAAAAAGGATAAATTTCGTTAATTGTGAAAACAATTCAAAATTGCCAAAGTTGTCAGAAAGTCGTGACTTTCGTTCGTGACTTTTACCGCTATAAAAAAACACTGCATTTTATTTATCAGAAATTAGTTGGCTAGGAGATATATACACTGAGAGCTCAACCCAGAATGTACTCTACACACTTAAAGATACTTTGAGAGTTATGTTGTTCTAGGGTTTGAGCTTTGAATGAGTTAGGTCTAAGAGTTGAAGCTTTAAAGAGATTTTAAGCTCTACTTCTTCTATTCCTTTATTTTTTCTCTATTTCTCTTCTTGTAATCTTGTAATGGCTATGAATATCTAGTGTATTTATATCTTTTCTGATGTTTATGAGTAGCTAAACTCTTTGTTCTAGGATTATTTTGAACCCTTATATGGATTAACATTATGTTTCTCCTCTCTTTTTATGATCAATGATATATATGTGTTTATTTTACTCTTTTCTTAATGCTTCTAAGTGATTGGCCACCATTTAAATATTAGGTTCACTTAATTGATGCTTGAGAGGGCTAGGTTAAGTGTAGAACTTAGGTAAAATTGTGCAAGAACTTGATATTTGCATGTTAAATGGATGGTTTTGCTAGTAAGATAGAGATATACTTGCTAGCCTTACATAGCCACATTAAGGTTGGTGCCTAAAATTGAGTTTTATTAATTGTAACAAGAGATTAGGTAATCAATTTAATTAAACACTTGTTTATGACTTGAGAGAGCTTATTCAAGTATTTTTACAATCCTAGGTTAGCACTTAGTTTCATTAAAAGTATTTACGAGAGGAGTTAATTTTGGTGTTATAAAATGTAATAGGGATAAATAATCTGAGGTCCCAATTTGTATTTAAAGTTTGTGAATTAATTACTTTTCTTTATTTTCTAGTATTTTAGTTTACAAAATTATTTTTCACCAAATTATGTTTGGCTCAATTTAGTTGAACCCACTTAGTCTTTTGTTTGATCACTGTTTTTAAACAAATCTTTGAGAAAATGATACTTTACTTTTATTATATTATTTGTTACAACCAGTGCACTTGCAGTGAGCAATAAGTTTTTGGCACTGTTGTCAAAATATTTTGGTCAACTTTTGATTAGTGATAGTAGATTTCGCTTGAGCATTGTAAATATTGTTTCTTGTGTGTTTATGTTTCCTTTTATTGCTTGTTTTCTTGTGTTCTTGTTTATATTTGTTCTTTTTGTGTGTTTTTGTGTTCTCTATTTTTTTATTTTATGCTTTCCTTGCACCAAGAATTAGCTTGTGTTTTTGTTCTCTTGGTATATGGATTCTCCTTGATGGACTATTGGTGCAATGGAGGATGTGAGTATGATGCTCATATAAATTCTAGCTATACCACTAATACTTATGAATCCTAATTTGATTATATTTGTTATAATTATCATAGGAATGGTCATGTAATGAGCAATACTCCTATGCCTCACCTTTGAATTATGTGGAGTAAGATAACATTAGGGCCTAAACTAACTTTCATGATAATACTCTTGACTCTAGATGGAATCATGAACAAACATTGTCTTGGAATTTTACTCATTCTCTTTCCTCATATGCATCACATCCTTATACACCACACAATACTCATGTAGATGAAAGCACCCACATTTATAAGGAGAAGTCAATAATAAATGATATGCTTCAACATATCCTAGATAACCAAAATGAAATGAGAGCTTGGCAAGAGAAGGGAACAAAGAGTGTTTGGTTGATGCTTCAATTGTAGAGCCTTATCCCTTGGATTTTGAAGAAAAGAGAAGAGAGGAAATTCCAAGAGTTTATATACTTGATCCTCTTATAGATGTTTTGACTCTTACTTATAAGAGTCAAGTAGATTTCATTGAATGTTCAAAATATTTAGGAGCCTTGAATCATATTTGTAAAAAAATTGCATTAAAGCCTATCAATGGTCTTCTAAATCATGTACCTTGAAATCAAATTTGATTAAGGGAACATGTGTTGCTTTTTTTGATGAATGCCTATTCTTGTTAAAGCCTTGTCATATGAAGAGAAATGAGGACAATGTGACATTAGTCTTTGATACCTATGATTAGTATTTGTGTTGAAGAGTCAAGCTGGAGCACTATAAACAAAGCGCTACTTGGGAGGCAACCCAAGTTCTAAACCTTATCTTTTGATTTTTCCTTTGTAGTTTAGTTGCTTTGGTGAAGTTATGTGTGATCTTATGTCTTTTGTAGGTTAATGTAGAGATATGAGGAAGTGTGAGCCTTTGAAGAAGTAAGAAACGTGGCAAAAGACTAAAAGATTCCAAGAGAAGGGAAAATTTTAGGGAAGTCAAGCTATTTAAGTTGTTTTTATGATTATAAACTTGTCTTGGCAATTATTTTGAACTTATTGAAATGAATGCAAATTTTAGTGGTTTGATTCACATGAAAAATGGCTCTTTTAGGGGGTTAATTGCATTTTAATTGAAGAAAATTGTTTTTGGTTAATGAGTGGTGGTTGGAGATTAATTTTAGAGTAAATTTGATACTTGAAAGAGGTTTTAAGAAGTGAACAAATTAGATTGTTGAAAATAGATTGCCGTAAAATTTTTACTGTCAAAAGTTCTGATAGGCGTCCAGAGAAGATAAAAGTCATGACTTTAGATTTAAGCTTGATTTGAAAGCTAAGACTTTAGGCTTGTAAAATTTTTTTTATAGGGTTATTTTTCCAATATCTATATAATATTAATAAAATATATTTTTTTCTCTTTTTCCCCTTCTTTTTCCTTTATGTGTTGCGTTTTGTAGCTCAATTTTTTTTAAATTTATTTTGACCCAAGTTTGAAAACCCTCAACTCCCCTCATTATATCCCATTCCCTTGCCTCGTGTCCACTTTGCCTCTCTTTCTCTATTGTGATTCCTACCTTGCTTCTCATCTCTTTAATCTCCAACCACTACCAATAGCCATAGCGTCTCCTAGTTCAATGACCTCTACCTCTTCTCATTCACTTTGCTATCGACCCCTGTGCAACCACCATCTCCTAGCTCTATTCATGAAGACCCTCAATCTCCATCGTCACTGTCAACCCCTATCTCTAGTCCACTCGCCCACAGCATCTCATTTCATCACCTTTACTGTTGCCTTCCCTGTCTCTGGTTTGTTCTCTACTATAGCCTTTACATTTTTTTTCTTTTGAATCCACTTCTCTTGCTTCCCACTACCTTCCTCATTAATTCATGAGCTTCATTCTCAAGTGTTTGAGCTACAATTCGCCTCACTCACTGTCGTCTCTCCCCTTCTTAAGCATTCACGCCGCCCCCTGCTTCTCGTGCCTTTCATTATAGCTCCACCCCATTAGCATTTGCCATTGACCATTGTCCCTTATCTCACCTTCACTTCTTTGCCCCAACTCGAGTCAATATAGCTCATGGAGCCTTCCCACATTCAACTTATTTGCTTTTCTTGATTTCAAAATTCCTACTAGCTAATATTATCAAGTTTCAAGTTTGAAGACCGTGAGTTGATATTTTAGCTTTTGGGTATCCTTACATTTATAATTCTTGTGATTCTAATGGTTGTGTAAGCTTATCATTTCTTTTGAGTTTGGATGTTCTGTTGTGATCATTTTTCAGTATTTTGCTCCCTGCAAATCTAGCTGGCTAATTGGTTTTCATAAGAATATTTAGGGGTATTGTTGTAGGCATATAGGTTTAATTAATACAGACTAATTTGATTTTTAATGAAATTTTCAATGGAAAATTATTGGTCTGACTTAGGATTTTGTTACTGCATAAACTTTGGTATTGAATGCTAATGTGAGGTTTTGTTAAAGAAAAGTTTTCCCAATTATTCATAAAACTTGGGACTTATTCACTAATCTTTAGTTAGTTAGATTCATTTTCTAATGCTAGGGTGTTAATTCTAGAATTTCAGTTGCTTTGACCAATTGCTTGAGTATGTGGGCTGCTGTTGATTAAAAGTAATCAAGGGGATGCTATTGTTGGTTCATGGGTTTGGTAATTTTCTTGTTAAAGATTGAATTTTTTAAATGATATGGATTGAAATTTCTTAATTAGATGTTTTCAATATATTTGATTGATCTCATTGAATTTGGTTGTGAAGAGTTTCAAAATTTCTTGAGGCATGTTTTTTTTGATGTGGTGATTCATTTTGGCGAGAGATGTGTAATTGTGATGCGGGTTAGTTTTTAGTTTTGGAGATATGGCACTGAATGCTGATAAAAAGGATATATACTTATGGCTAATTTTTTTTTATGGAGCTCAAAGTGTTGACTGGCCACATTTTTAATGGTGCTGAAAAATGTTTTGATTGTTTTAAAATTTTAATTTGGCCCATTATTGTTCAAAGCTTGAGTTTGAGTTTGTGAATTTAGCTTGGTTTTTCATGATTTGCAGCCCCTTATAACCCTAAACCTTTGTAATTTGGTTGCATGATACAAATGAAATTTGGACAAAAAAGGGTGCTCTGAATTGGGTTTATATTCTCTGGTTTTTACTAGTTCAAGCCTAGTCCCTGTGCTATTGCTACCCTACTTTTTGTTGCCTATTGCTTGTAATTTATTTTCATTATTATGATGTTATGGCTAGTTGTTGGAAGATTAGGGAATTACATTTATGAAAATTTTGTTGCTGCTCATTGTGGTATCTCATTGTGCTAAAATGCTTGTTTTCATGTGCTTTGGGTAGATTATAATTTTAATAATGGGGTTTAGAAAGTTGCTTTGGCTGATCAATTTAGTCTCAACTAATATTAAAATTGTTGATTCCCTTGCTTGGCTTTGAAAACATTCTATTTTGAATTGAACTTTGATTTTGTCACTTTATGTATGACCTGGGGGATGAAAATGGACATTGTTGGTTTGCTTGTCAGATTAAATTTTCTATACATTCATGAGCTATATTTCTCTTATTAAATGTTTTAATACTTGAATTGGGATGATTTAATATGGATGTTGGAAATTTCACATTTTTAAGGCATGTTTTGAAGGTTCTATGAGCCACTTGGGAAATCAAATGCAATTGTCAAGGAAAGAAGCCAATACTAATGTTGGTCATGATTCAAAAGTTGTGGATCACATTGCTTCACTTCTTGTCATCATAGTCTTTTGCTTTTTGTTCTATTTTTATTAATAACTTGCTAGTTGACTTCTTTTTGTTATACCGGTGGACTCTATACTCTATTATAGGTTCTAATTTTATGCCTTTCATGCAAGTTTTTTTTTTAAGTTATTAAGTTGTATGAGAGAGGGCTCTCATTTTGCCCTTTTAACAATGGGGACAGTGTTTAATTTAAGTTTGGGGATGAATGTATTATTTTGGTTAAATTAACGTGAAATTTAATTTTGAAACTTAGATATTTACTATTCCTTTTTTTTTAAATTTGAGTTAGATTGAGAAATTATTTGTTGAACTGAATGTGTGATCTAATGATAGAATATTGCTTGGATTGTATGTTTTGTAAGAAGTTGTGATCAATATTTTGACATGCTTGATTTGTAGTGTTAAGGCTTATTTTTAGTAATTTGTAAAATTTTCTTTTGTACTTTTGAATCAGATAATAATTTGAATGCCTCTGTTAAGGAATTTTGTGATAAATTTATGTGCACTTTATTTGTCAATTAAGAGATTCTAGAACCTATTTTGGATTCTCTTAAGGCATTTTAATCACTTCACATGATATTGAAAAATGATTTGGGCATTCTTTCAAATGCGTTTGAGTCTTTTAAGCCTACCTATTGCATTATTTTCATTTGATCTCCTTTTGAGCCTTGAATTGAAAATCATGTAAATTTTTTTTTTTGAAACTCACATTAGACCTTAGCCTCTACAACTTGAAAAAATCATGAATTACCTCACTTTTAAGAGAAGTGAAAAAAAAAATTGTGTTAGTGGTGAATATTGGTTTAGTTTTTAAAGGAATGGAAATGAATTTTGGAATGCTATTAATTGTGTTCCTAAAAAATGTTATTAAAAAAATTGATATACATGAAAAAAAATATAAAAAAATGCAAAGCGTACTAGGAGAGCTAGAGAAACTATGACACTCAATTTGTCAGTGTTAAGGAAATAATGTTGGGACTACACACAAGATGATCAAGTATAAGTTAAAATGAGAGACCACAAATTTTAGGATTTTTAAAACTTAAAGTTGTGGAGACATTTGGGAGAAGGAAAAAAAAATATATATATATATATATATATATTTGTAGGGACAAGAGTTACCGTGGAGCTGATAGGCTAGAAGAAGAGGAACCACAAGCTAAGAGCTTGAACGAGTTGAAAGCTTCAATGATGCCAACACAAGCTGTTAGAAGACTATGAGTGAGTTGAGAGCGAGTTTGGACATACACAAGCTGGAAGAGGACCACGAGTTGGTGAGCTGAAGGCAATGTGAAGGAGCTGTGAGTTCGACAAGCTGGAGCAGTGAAGATAAATGCAGTGAAGAATGTGTAAGTAAAATGAAAATTAAAGCTACTGCCTAGTCAATTTTTTTAAAAAAAACAACAAAGATAAAGGTGGCAATTTTTGAGAACTAATAGTCACTTCTGTCAATGTCTCAATTCAATATTTTCAACGCACTGACATATGGATAGGGTAAATAATGTATTAAAAATAAAATTTTAAATTCTACAATAAAATTACATATTAAAAATATAAACTAATAAAAAATATAACAAAATTCATATTTAAATATATGTAATTATTAAATAATGTACATTATTACTAATAATAATTTTATATATTAATTATTATTTTTAGGCACATATTACTAAATACTATATATTTCTATATTTAATATATCATTTTTTTAGATAGAGAGGAGGTGCTTTTAGGTTGAATAAGCGCCACCTCTCTCTTTGAATATAATAAAATATTATAAATAATTTCAGTTAAATAGATAACAATAGATATATGTATATTATAACAATATTAAAAATAAATGAATTATTAAATAAGGTTTGGTTGGAAAACTAAAACTTAATTAATAAATAAATACTATTTAACTATAAATTATCTTAATCATTAATTATCATATATAATATTCTATAACAAAATATGTACAAAAAAATAAAACTAATTAAAACTAATGTAATAAAATAAATATTTTAATATAGTTATTAGTAAGTAATGTAAATTATTGCTATAGGTAATTATATATATTATATTATAATAATTATTAAAATAAATAATAAATAATTCTAAAATTAATAAATAAATAAGTAATAAATCTTTATATAATTAATATCTAATATATAATTTTTTTAATACTTGAGGGAGAGAGGTAGCATTTTATTGTCCTATAAATGTGACCTCTCTTGTTAAAATAAATAAAATAATATACCTATTTAATTTCTAAAATAAAGTTAAGTATTCAAATTTCTAAAGCTAATTTATTATAAATTAATCAAACGAACATCTCAATTTATATTAGTTAAAAATGTATATTAGTAATCATAATTATTATATTTTTATTTAATAATAATTGTTAAACAAATTATTAGATATGGCTACAAATAATAATTTACAAAATATAAAATAATTATTTAATTATTATTTAATATATTATTTTTTAATACCTGAGGGAGAGAGGTGCCGTTTTGTTTTTCTACAAATTCCACCTCTCTTGTTAAAAATAAATAAAATAATATATGTAATTTATTTCAAAAATAATGTTAAGTATTCAAATTTTTAAAGCTAATTTATTCTAAAGTGATCAAATGTGTATCTAAATTTGTATCAACTAAGAATGTATATTAGTGGTGATAATTATTATTTATTTTATTAAACCGTAATTATTAAATAAAATACTAATTACTAAAATAATAATTTACAAAATATAATATAATTATTTAATAATTATTTAATATTTTTTTAATATTTTAAGGGGAGAGGTAGCATTTTTGTTTCCTACAAACGCCACCCTTCTCAATAAAAATAAATAAAATATTATATATATATATATATATATATTAAATATTAACAAAAAATTATAACCTAATACATAAAAAAATATGTAGCATTTTTAAATACCGGAAGCACCACCTTTATGTTTTATTTATCAAAAAATAATATATTTATATTTATTATTTACATAGTAGAAGTTGTTAATTTCTTAAATAAATTTTGTTATTAAATCACTAAAATTAATTTATTATAATGTAAAAAAATGATCAATATCTAAGTTTGTATTAGTTAAGAATATATGTAGATTAATGTTCATAGTTATTACATATTTTATTTAGTAATTTAAACAAAATATTATGCTTACAAATAATAATTTAAAAATATAAAATATTTATATAATTAATTTCTAATATATTAATTTTTTAATAATTAATTACAGAGGTGGTATTTTAGGAGTGAACAAAATGCCACCTCTCTCAATAAATACAAAAACATTATATATATTAATTATTAATAATTAATTATCAAAAAATTATAATTTGATAAAACATAGAGGCGGCGTTTTTTCAAATAAGAAACATGACCATTCTGACATGTATAAAAAAAATATGTTATTTAAATAATAAAAATAATTTAAAACTAAAATAAAATTATATGTTAATAAGTATTTTATATATTATTTAATAATAATTATTAAAAAGTAATAAATTACTTAAGATGAAGAATTAATACATATAAATTAATAATTTATAATTTTTAAGAGAGGTGGCATTTTCAAATAAAGGAAACGACGCCTATATTATTTTAAATTATTATTAAATTGTACATACTGATTATTTATACTAATTATATAATTATAATAAAATATTTATATAATATTAAAAAATAACATTATTATTTTATACTAAAGTAGAGAGGTGGTGTTTAAATATTAAAATGCCACCTAATTCTTAATCAACATAAATATGTGGCACTTCATTTAAGAAACACCACCTCTGAAAATTTACTATAATTATAAATAAAAAATTATAAGCTATGGCATTTGATAAAATAAACAACACCTTTATTTTTTAGATTTGAGATTAATAGCATTTTATTTTTTTATTGTTATGAAATACATGCTATTAAATATCATTTCTATAATAGTGAAAGCATATCAAAACTTCAACGAGTAACTTTTGACGTTTATATAAAATTTAATTTGTAAATGTACTAAGGCGAAAAGCCTTGTGCACTAGTCAGTTAAAAATACTATATATTTAATACTTTAATTTTTTTCGTTGTCATTAGTTCTTATAAAAATTAAGGTGTAGCAAACTCTATTATAAGAAAATATATCCTTTAGGGTGGCATCAGGTTTTCAATTGCTCAACAAATTCTAGAGGATTGGATATACCGATTACAATGTTATCCTCGTTCAAAGTTGTAAAAATACAAACTACATAACAAAATCAGTTACTCATCATGTAATTGTTGTTATTTTTTTTCCCTTTTACGTAAAGAAAACATTTTGATCATTTAACCTTTTTAAATATCAATAAAGGATTGAGGTTCTTAAATTTATCTTTTAAAATAGGGAGAATAGCAATAAAGTCTCAAAAAAGAAATTAATAACAATAAGGTTTTCAACTAATTTTTCCTAAAAAATAAATTGAAAATATTGATTTAAATTGTTACAAATTGCAAATTGATTGCTATATTTAGAATTTAAATATATATTTCATCTATAATTAAAACTCTTGAATTTTCAGTTACTTAAATTGATATTAGTAATTTATTTTTTAAAAAATTAAAATTTAACTATCATTAATTCACATATTTGAGACTTAATCATCATTATTCTTTTTGAAATCTTGTGGTCCGAAAATTTTATTATTATGTTTTTTTGCCTTAAAGGTTCATTTTCTATAAAGGTGCTCAAAATCAATTTAAACCGATTGCACCAAATTAAATCGAACCAAACCAATATGAACTAATTAAAAATTAATTATTAATGAGGTTTGCTTTGGTTTTTCTTTTGATAAACCCCATTAGTTTAATTTAGTTTAGTTTTTTAAAAACTTGAGCTCAACTAAACTAAGTCTTATTATATTTATTATATATATATATATATATTAATTAATTTGTCTAGGTTTTTTTTCCTTCCCAAGTTTATTTGTTTGTAAATCATTAGTAAAAATTTTTTAGAATTAGCTAAATGTTATCTATAGTTGTTTGTAATGATTTTTTTAATTTTATAATCAATTGTCTTAAAGATAATATATTGAATTTTAATGGTTAAATATGTTTATTAATTGTTTAACAAATATTCTTTTGTGTTCAATAGTTTTTTTTCATTGCAAATAGTAATTAGTAGTTAAAAATTATCATTCAACATGAATATATGTTGATAATTATAAAGAATATCTTATAAAAAAGTTTAAATTTGATCTAAACCTAAACTAAACTAAACTAAACTGAACCAAATCAATTAGATAAAAAAATCAAATAAGTTCCAAACCATAATGAATCGATTGGTTTGGTTCAATTTAATTTTTGCTCAAAATCAAACCAAACCAAACCCATCTCATGAACGGATCTAAATCCTCTTAGCATCGTCCTCTCTCAGCATCCCTCAGCATCCAAATCTCAACCATTCAATAAATATCTAATGTCCCATATTTTGCCACATCATCTCATGTAAAAATAATTTTGTTTTAAAAAATAATTCTTTCATTAAATTTATTTTTTATTGCATTTTATATTTTCAAAACTTGTTCTAAAAAATTACCTTACAAATTTTTATAAAGGGACTTATAATTCAGTCTATTTAAACTCTAACTTGACTTATTTAATAAAAAAATATGTTTAAAAAATCTACATATTAAATCAAACTATAAGTAGGTATTTATACTCTAACTTATTCAAACTTTGATATAATTTATTGGATAAAAATTTAATTAAAAAATTTATAAAATAAGTTAGATTATAAGTAGATATTTATAGCTTGATTTATTTAAACTCTGACGTAATTTTAAAATTGAGTTTACATCTCTCTCTGCAATTCGTTGGATGGGGTATGCACTATTGCGTGGGGCGTAATGCTCCTGCCACTATCTCACTATCGAGTACAAATCCACAAAAGGAAATAAAACGAAGAAAGTTTCCTGCCTTCGTCACGAGTAATTATCCTTCTTTCATGTCACCCCAAAAAAAAAAAAAAATCCTTCTTTCACTAAAAAGTTCGTATCCTTCCCCTCCCACCCCGCATACCTCCTCTCCCTCCCTCCCTCCCTCCCTCCCTCCCTCGCTCTCTGTGTTTGTTCGCTTATGGACGATTTGTAGATGGGGTTCATCTTCATCACATCCTTGCCTAAGCTTTCTTTTCAGCCAGGGATGATTCCTGATTCTTGGCCGATAAGCGTTATCCTCTTTCTTGCAATCTTGCATTTCCTCTTTTAGACAACTAATTTCCTCCTTTAATTTTCTTTTCCTGTAATATTTTGGTGTTTCACAGTAAGATTCATCAGCTTGTTCTGATTAAAAGCCCTCTTTGTTCTCCAAGGTTTCTCCTTACTTCTTTTCTTACGATTAGTTTTCTGTATTGCTTAATGGATCTGAGATATTGATTTTCTACTTCTATTTGGGAGAGAATGAGCCACTGCATTTCCCTTTTCTGATTGGACACTAATATTCCTTTTGTTTTTTGTTACGAAATATTTAGTAATTTATTTTCTGCAGAGTCTGAATCTTTTCCTGATTTTTGGGTCTATTTTTGCATAATCAGGAAATGACAAGACAGAAGATAGAAATAAAGAAGATCGATAACATAACAGCGAGGTAAGTAACGTTTTCAAAGAGAAGAAGAGGGCTATTCAAGAAGGCTCATGAACTCTCTACTCTCTGTGATGCTGAGATTGCTCTCATAGTCTTTTCTGCTACTGGCAAGCTCTTTGTATATGGTAGCTCAAGGTCTCTCCTTCTCTCTTCTTTTAGTTTCCTTTTCATCACCTTGATGATATACAGTTGAATGCTTTTTCCAGAAAATTATTTTTTAATTTTCATTCGTATCTGCAACATTCGTATGTCGTGTAATTGTGCTTATTAATTCAATTTCATTTTAGGCTTATTAATCCAGACTAACAGGAGATTGACTACGAACGTGCTTGCTAGAGAATTTTCGGTAAAATTTTCAATCCTCATGGATTTAATCTGCAGCTCTCTCTTTTGAGAAAATCATCATCATCATCATCTTGGATGACTTGCTTGTTATGAGAACCCACCCTATCCAGTTCTGTTGATTAATTGCAACCATGAATCTATAAATAAGACAGACTTGAGAAATATATTTTCAATACTCTGAACCTAAGGTTCTGGCATAATCCAACATAAATGTATATATCCTGTCTTTTCATCATAACAGAGGAAAGTGACTTTAAAAACTAATCATTTATTGTTTTGATTTGTAACTGCAAAGATAATGCCAACATGATGTCATGTTTGTTATAGTTAATTCATGTCCAACATGCCTGCCTGTATGTATCTTCGTTGTCATAGATACAAATGATAGTATACAAGCCGCTGGACAAGAGGATTCTTTATTTTGAATGAGACCTTTTGACCATTTAAGAAAAAGAATTGTTTAGTGTTCAGCTTGCCTGAGAAAAAGATGGTGCTTAGGGTAATATCTGATTCACAAACATGATTAATTTTCAGAAGAGAAAGCTCTTTCTGGATGTTCATTTAGGTATAATATTGGCATTATACTCAACGCATTGATATAATAATCTCTGACATCACAGTATATTTGTGAACGTTAAATTTCTGTATGTGCATGCGTATTTGAGACATTTGTCATGCCCACACGTCCATAAATACTAAAATTTGCTTTGGATGAAATCTACTCCGGTTGTCTATTTTGTTGTTTTTGCTTAGAACGTTTAATAAATTTTTGAAGAAGTTTAGATTAGTAATTAACAACGGAAGTGAATAAAAAAAGTGAGCGAAGTTCAAAATATTTACGACGGGTAGCAAAATTCTGAAACTACTTTGTGAGATTTGGAAAATTATCCCAAATCTTTGTTGGTGATATCAAAGTTAAAACGCCCCTTTGAATTATATAGAGGAGATCTATTAATTTTCCCGTCCAAGAGTTATAATAGTCCGATTCAATACACTGAATTTTGAAGCTTTTGTTCTTGGATACGGTACTCTTCATTTCTGCAGACTATCTTTGAAAATTACCAGGATTAAATTGATTAGAATCAATGGAAACTCATAGGTTAACGAAGCTCTTTATAGTTATCCCTTTTACTCATCTTAAATCCATTAATTGTAATCATGAATGAGTTTGCGTCAGGAGATATTCTGATCAGAAAGTAACTCACTATATAGGGTAGTGTTTGGGTCTTTTCCCCCTCTCTTTTCATTGAGAAAAAAAAAAAAAACTAGAATATTGCCACCATTATATCATAAATTACAGACGCAATTAATGCAACGTATTTGCATCATTTCTCTGCTTGACTGGTTTAAGAGTTGCCATTCTCTACATCATTTTAAGATGATTAATCTTTAACATGAACTGGGATTCAATAGTTTTTATATAGGTCTCATGTGTGTTGAGAGTTAAGATGAAAGGCGAGAATATTTTATAAAAAATCCGTTAAGAATTTGTTTACGTATTTTAACAAGTTAAATCAAATTATTGAGTTGTGATCATCAAGCATAGAATTATACAGGAGTGTGATCCCTTAATCATTACATTCTTGTAGTGCAGGTAACATATAATTTGTTTATGTACTTTTGATTCTTGATTAAGGTTTACGTTTATGTTGTTCAAAATTGTGGGAGGGTCATCTACTTCAATAAATTTGTAGGTTTCTTTTTGTTTCTTGTTTTTCTATTTTGTGTTTTTAGGACATTAGAGAATGGGGGGATTTATTGGAACAGAACTTCTCGAAGTTCTACATTGAGTGAGAGTTTAAGGGGCCAAGTGAAAGCATCCTAAAATTAGCTAGAGAGAGTAATATAATTTTAGTTGCAATGTTGAGGCTTGCATTTGATTGCATAATTACTGCTTTTAACGTACAGCTTTTATTTTTGCTGCTCATTTAATTTTAGTCATGCAAAATTGTTCAATATGCCCATCACTGCAGAGTTTAAAGAAGCTTGAATTTGAAATGATTGTGCATATACCGGAACTTAATGAATATAGAACGATTCAAGCGGCTGGATGATAATAATAATAATAATAATAATAATAATAATAATAATAATAATAATAATAATAATATGTACGTACGTATGTATGAATGTTATACTGTGTTATTCTCTTGAAGAACCTTAAATACTAACATTATACTGGTAGGTGTAAGATTTCATGAACAAGCTGTGTTTTCGGTTCTTATAGTGTGCAGCAGGTTATTGAAAGGCATGATCAGCACTCAGAAATTGAAAGATTATACCATTCATCTATTTTGGTAATATCATTATGCATAATTGTTTTTACTTACGTTTTTTCTCAATATTTTCACTCCTTTTACTGCTTTCAATAATGTAAACAAGCACGAGTCTCTTGCATCACACTTAGTCTAAAAAATGAGTTTCCCTTCTTGGTGCAGCATATAAAAGCTTTTGTATTATATATAGATATATAAATTGTTTCTGTCGAATTGTCCTGGCTAGTACATTAGTTCTGTTCTCTAGGATTTCACAAAACTTGTCGCTTCTCAAGTTTCTTGATAATTTGTTTAATTACGTTGATTTTTTTCTCTTTTCCAAGTAATACAATAAATTAATTTATAAAGCAGCAGCAATAATGATAAAATATTTGGAATTCGATAAGATGCATTAGCTGCTAACTTACCTACAATGAAATGAAAATTCACTTCTAGTCATTTATTATTTTCATTGCTATGCCGAATTATTTAAATAAAAAAATTCCTAAGCTGTGACTTTCAAAGGACTCAATCTTGGTTTCATAAGGATTGTATATAGGCTGTGCCAGGTTTGACCCAATTAAAAAAAAAAATGCTTCAATTTCCACAACAACTAGTCTTATCCCATTAATGGGATTGGTTACATGAATTGTATGACACTTGTGTTTTATCATCAACCAAGCTTTTACTAATTTTATTAAGAAGTTTCAATCAACAACTTTCATAAATATTCTTTTTGGTCTTCATTTATCTCTTTTGATAAGGTTTAAGATTATTCAGTCCACTCTTCTCACTGGTCCTTCTTGTGTTATTCTCTGAAAAATAAAGGATGAAATGATGTTGAAAGAAATCTATGCGCTGCAGATAAAGGTCAATCACATTCAAAACTTAATTGTTGAAATCTCATTTATGTTTGTTTAGTTACAACTTCTTTGAGCTTGAAAACAATTATCATCATCAAAAACTTTCCTACCCTTTCCCATTCATGCATGTAGAATTTGAATCATTTTTCCATTTTGTCTTCTTGAATCAAGGATAGTGAATGTTCTCAATTTGAATCCAAGACACTTGTAAAATTCAGTGTAATTAGTAGAAATTAATGTTTCTTTTGGCCTCGGAAAGATATGTCTCAATGTTTGATCCCTTCTTAAATAAAACTATTTATCAATTTCTTGAATTAAGAATACATATTTAGTCTTCAAACCTGACAACTACATGATTCTGCTACAGAATATTTGACCGAATAAAAATAAAAGGGGACAATGAGTCTTTTGGTTCTTCAAGTTTGCCTTAGTTATCAATTTGGCACTTGAAGTTTAATCTATATTAATAAGTCCTTAAAGTTTCATAAGCATACACAATTAGTCCTTATAGTGTTATTTCCCCTTTAAACCTTTGGGCCTTTTTGTCAGTGATTATGAAACTTTAGAGACTTGCTTAATAAAAATTAAATTTTAAGGACCTAGTCAATAATTAAGGCAAATTGGAGAGATCAAAAGTTTCATTATCTCAAGTAAAAATATCCATTAAAATATGCACCATATGGACTAGAATAGCGAGTCTAAGACTTCGATGGGTTGTGTATTCCTTGTGTGCGTGTGTTCATTATTTAGTCCATAAGTATTAAAACTTCATCGTATCTAGCTTTTACGTACCCTCACTTCTCTTAAAATGCTACTTGTTTTATACGTGTAGAGATTCCAGTTGATGGAAGAGAATCAGCGATTAAAATAGGTAATCAACATTTTGAAGTATTTGCATTTTTAAATCATTAATGTCTGTCATTTCCAATGTTCATAAAATTAGACTGGGTGTTGAACGGGTTAAGATATTGATTTAAAGTTTATCGACCTGTTGATGGTTTACCTTCTGTTGAACAATTCATAATTGAATTAGTTTATTTAAACTATAATTCCTCCGTCACTATTTACTTGTCCTTATAGGAAAAAATCTATGTGCAATGTAAGAATTATTTTTTCTATTCCAGGTTTGCCCTCCATTAAACAGGGGTATTATTGAAAACAAGTAATAATTATACCTCAAAATTCGGACCAGGACATATTTAGGTGCAAAATGAAAATGCAAGTCAGGACATGTAAATAGAGATGCATATATATCATGTGGGATAAAAGAGCAAATTTGGCTTTAAATTATAGGTTCAGGTATGTTTGGGATCTTAAATTTATTTTTTGTGTAATATTCTTCTCCAAATTTTTGAAACAATGCAATGTAGCTATTATAATCAACAAAAGTTAACTTTAACTTGTCATTAGTTGACCAATAAATGACAGAAAATGATCTCATAAATAATAAAAAAATTATTTTTTTATCATTTTTTTGTTATTTTTTAGGTTATTATCTATAATTTTTAAATTTTATACTATAACTTTTTGGATCCCTTTTTGTCTGAAAATGACAGTGTTGACATGAGGAAAAAGGCTCCGTTAGAAGCAGTGATTAATTTCCTTGGAATGTGACTTTTTTGTTTTTTGTCTGTGGCGCATTTAATGTTGACAAAAGAGGGAAATAAAAGACGACATCATTGGCAGGAAACAAAATGAAAGAAGCAAATGGTGCCGAGGTGTGATTGATTGAAGGCTGAGGATGCATATGACATAAATCAGCCTCTCATGGGAGGGATTGACAAGTTTTGATTGATCACGTTTTTAGACAAATAAATTTTTTACTAATTGGCTAATCTATCAAACAAAATTTGAAGAACAATATTACATCAAAAATAAGTTTAAGGTACCGGACAGATTTATAGTTTTATGAGTCAATTTGTTCTTTTGCCCTATAATATATTATATAAAAAAAGCAGTTTTATTTTTTTTCTGTTATTGACCAAATTTGACTGACTATTATATGCAAGCTTTTGAAGCATTTTAGTTCAGAGGAAGGTCCACTTCACTGGTTCTCAAATTACTTAGTTTTAAATAGGAGTCTTATAAAGATGGAAAATGTGTGTTTAGGTGAGGAATGCTTCACAAGAACAAGATCAGTCATCTGAGTTGGCCAACATTGGCCGCGTATTTGACCCTCCACATGACGATGATAGTTCAGACACTTCTCTCAGATTGGGGTTAGTATGTATAACTTGTTTAACTGGCCATTCTTGAGTTTTCTGATAATCAAGCGTAGAATTGTTGTTAATTTCCCATGATATTAACTTGTTTAATTGTTGTTAGTATATATAGTAATGCACTTGGTATTCCATGATGGCTTGGTTTTATAGAAATATAACGAAGTACATGTTAGCACTCAGATCTTCAACAGTTTGAAGGAGAATTGAAGTCACATGTTGATAAATGAATTTATCTTTGTCAGTGCCTTATATTCTCAAATATTGAGTATTGCATGTGTTAATCAATAAGTAATGGGGAAAATTAAAATGCATTTTTAAATTTTAGGTTGTGTTTGGATTGATGGATTTGAATTTAAATTTTAAATTTAAAATCCTTTATTTAGATAGTATAAAAAATGTTAAAGGTGAAAGAGAGTCAAGTTGAGATTTGAAAAAGAAATGGAAGATTGAAAGTTGTGAGCTTTCCTTTATTCTTCAATTGGTGAGAAATAAGAACAGGAAATGAGAGGAAAGAGGAGAGTAACAAAAGCATTGATAGTGAAGATACTAGAAATTAAAGAAAATTTGAAATTATAAAAAAAAGTTATAATGAAAGCATGGACTTAGATTTGGATTAAATCTAAATCTATAAACTTTTATATGTCCAATTGAAGGATTTGGTTAAATACAAACCCTAATTCAAATCTTCTTGCATCCATGTTTAGCATAAAAGTATTTTTATGAGTTACGGGGCACCGTGAGGAGAATTGTAGAGCACTATATTATATAAGCTCTTCAACTGTTAACTTTCAAAATTTAACATTGCATTGATTTTGAAATGTTACTTGCCACATGTATCCCATATAACTTCTCTAAGAATATTTTAAGGATAAAAACACACTTTAACTCAATATGTGGCTGGCAAGAACCAGTTGTACTGTAAATTATAGTTTTCTAGGGCTTCTGGTCTATAACAAGTTGTGTGTGTGTTTGTAAGAGGATCAGATGGATACGTGGCATGCAAATTCTTAAAGGTTATTTACTTCAGTTTATTTACTATCTATGTTGCAGATTGTCTTTATTTAAATAAAATAGAGATGTGATGCACTATAGGGTAGAGCCAGATACTCTGAAGTTTTCACCCTTTATAGGTGAAATTTAACCGTTGTGGGAGTTTTTTTCCCGTTATTTCAAAATTTGAGTTTTGCTTAATCCATGTTAGTAGGTGTTGATTTGATAAATATGTATATATCCAAGATATTGTATACTTGTATTTAAAAATTGCAAGATCATCCTTGACACATTAAGAGATTGTTTACAATTTAATCCAATTGGTCAGATTCCAAGTCATATATGCACAAATGGGCCAAGTCAACACCCGCTACAGTGATGGCTACTTGATATGGTCATGATAATCCATATTCTAAAAGAAAAAGTAAAATTATATGTATTACTGTTTATTCAATATTTACTGATATGATGACTATATAAAATTAATATGGATATCTATTTTTCAGATTGTTGTTATACATTTGCTGAATGAAGTTAAATTTCCCCATGCAATTCGCATACAACACTTAATTTGAGATCTTAACGGTTATATGAGTATTTTATGAGTGTAGCTTGAAGCAACCTGAGTTCAATTGGGTGCAGTTTTTCTAATGTATTTTTAATCCACAAGGTTTGGACTCTTGAACTTACATGTTTATTAAGAGAATCAAGTTCTTTTTACTCAACTTAACAATGTTTAATTTGTTGCCAAAAGAATTAAACAGACAAGCATTTTATACAACTTTTAGTAACTAGATTGACTTTTTATACATGCATCCCTAAAATTTTGAGAAGCCGAAACCTATATTATTGTTTTAATTTTTTTTACAAGTACTAGGTTTTATACAAACAGTTTAATAACGATAAAAAATTATTATAATCATAAAATTATTTTGAAGTGATGTGTCGTTCATTAAAGTTGTTAATTGGATAATTGTCCATGAATAAGTCACCAAAGAAAATACTTCATTTGGCCGAAAATATAAATATTTTTAATAATAATTCAAGAATCTACTAAAATTCTTATTTTGATAAAAAAAATATATTGTTTTCTTTATTACATTTAGTTTTAATTTATTATAAATTCAAAAACACATGGATTTAGATTAATAAATTCGAGAGTTGAAATGAAAAAAAAAATTACAAGTATTAAGTTACTTATATTTTCAATCAAAATTAATTGAAAGAAAATGCTTATATTTTAGACTAGAAAGAATAAATATCAATATTTTTTAATACAAAAAAATAATTTTATGAAGATTTCATTAAAATATCCTTGTTTTCATTAATTTTTAATGTCTACGTTTAAAAATGAATTGTTTAAAAAGAAGAGTACAGCGATTAATAAAAAAATATTCAGGCAAAAAATAAAAAAAATTAAGAAAGGGAGAATTTCATTTAAGATTATCTAACTGCATTTAATAAAAAAAGAAAGACCCTTAAACTTTAAAAATTCACTTCAAACTAGGAATAATGAAGTGAAATTAAAATGTAAAATAAAGTTACCTCATTGCCTCCCATCCATTTTGATTTTTTATCGAAATTATTCATTTGTCTACATGAAGTTATTCATTGATTTATATGAAGTTCAATAATAGCACAAACAACTCCTATAGATTGATAAACAATTTGATGTAAGGAAATGAATGACTCGTTTTACCATGATTATAACAATTGAAATAAAATTAAGATTTATTAATGGCACAAATAATTCCTATAAGTTAATAAATAACTTCATGGAGGTTAATGAACAACTTGATATAAAGAAATGAACAACTTATTTTATCATGCATGATTAAAATATTTAGAATAAAATTAAGATTTAATAATAATGCAAATAACTCTTCTAGGTCAACAAACAATTTTATGCAAAAAAATGAATAATTTTAATAGAGAATTAGGGGGATGAGGAACAATAAAATAATTTTACTATACATTTTAATTGTACTTCAATAGCTCTGGTTTGAAATAATTTTCAAAATTTAAGAATCTTCTTTTTAATTTTCATCAAGTATGATTAAGGGATATTAAATGAAAATTTTCCTTTAAGAAGCTGTGAGTCACAGGATTGATGCGATGGAAAAAGAAAGCGTAATAGTGCTAGCTTAGGAATTTGTTCTTAAATTTGTTTTCTCCATGAAGCAATGCCTAGGGCTATGTGCAGAAATATTGAGAAGTATGAGGGTACACAAATATTAGAAAGAGAAAATGATAATAAAATCTTTCTAAAATATGTAAATGACAATTTGATTTTTTAAAATGTCATAATTTTTCAGAAGTCTGTAGGAATTTTTCTATTATTAAAAAATTTATATAAATTACTAAATTGTTTTTGTTGAAAATAAATGATTCATAAGTTTTGTTTAAATATTTACAACTTTTCTTTTTATATTAGCAATAATGCAATAACAAATTACAAATTTATATATTAAATTCCTTATTTACTGTTGTATTATTGTAAATATAAGAAAAAAAGTTGTGAATATTTAAACAAAACTCATGAATCATTTATTTTCAATAAGGGCAATTTAATAATTTATATAAATTTTTTAATGATAAAAAAGTCCCTAAAGACTTTTAAGAAATTATGACATTTCAAGATATCAAATTGTCATTTATATATTTTAAAAAAATTTTATTATCATTTTTCTTATTAAAAACTCAGGCCAGCCATGGAATTGTGGTTTTTTGTATGGTCAAGCCAAGTGAAGTCCACGTCATTAGCATAAAATATAAATGGTCAGACACAACTTCCACAAACTGCCATCTCCATGCCATGCTCATCTCCTAGCGCTCCATTTTAGCTTAGAATAATTTCTGCTCTCCATTTAAATTAATTTTTAAATATTTTTAATATTATATTTATTAAAATAAAAAATTTAAATTTTTAATAAATTTGTTCATTACCAATACAATTCCCATCTCCACCTAATCTAAGAAGAATAAGAAGTTAGGTTTTCAAACCTACCGCTTAATTTTAGTGAAAGAAACTAGTTTAATATAATGAAATAAGATTTAAATTCTTATTAAAAAAATTTGTATTTAATATTCAACTGTATTTTAAATAAAATTGTCCTGAAAAGAAGTTAGGTCTTCAAAATTTAATTAATAATCAATGAAATAGGGTAGGGCTATCACTAAATGTTGTGATAGATGAGCTAAAAATAATAATTTTAAAAATTATAATTATAAATAAAATATTTAAATTATAAATACAACTCTCAAATTGTTACGGATCGTTTTTGTTTATAAATATCTAATTGATTTTTGCAATTTTTTAAAAAAATTATAAAAAATTAAATTGTTCTTAATTTAATCTTTCGAAGCTTGGATTGAAAACTGCAATTTCTCCATCTTTAACACCCATCAGTTTATAGTATATTCCCTTCATCCAATGTATGAGTTACTTCTAATTACATTAATAAAACTAAGAAGATGTAGTTAAATTGAATATTGATATTGTTTGAAAAAAAATTTCATATTTATCATTATTAAATGCATCCTCTTTAAAAATGTTTTCTTTCTTATATGTAATATTTTATTCTACTCGTGAGAAGAAAACAATTGATGACTCTAAATATTTTTATATGTTGTTAGGGAATTTTGGAGTCAATTTAGAGTCATATAAGTAATTTTGAGGGAAATAAGACAATCATATGCGGACAATAATAATAAAAAATGCTTTTGAAAATGAGAAGGGAAAGTTGATAGCATTCTATTGAAATGAATTAGTTACTTGAGTTAAAATTACAATAATGATGTTATACTATGTGTAAAGTGGTCCAAATTAGGAGTCAAAAACTGTAAGTAAAGATTGAAAATAAATTCAAAAAAATAAACAAAGAAAGAAATTTATGCCATAGCATAGTTACATTGCACCGTAACATGATTCTTTGGTCATATAAAAAAAACCCAAGACCATATATGCCACAATGTTCTCCCTGCATGCTAGAGCGTAATAGCCAGGGACGATAGCAAAATGATCTTTGCTGCAGTGTAATACAAATGCACCGTAGCATAATCATCATCTAGTGAAACACACTGCTTTGTTGAAAATTGGTATTTTTAGAGTTCTAAGGGTTGGAGTTTGTTATTCTTCATCTCCAGTAGCGAAGGAACATCCAAGAGAGAGTGAAGAAGCCACGGATGAGGTGAAGTTTAGGTTTCATGAGAGACTAGTGGTTTTTATTTAAAATCACTTCGATTAAGCTTTTGTTCTCCTTTTTTTCTTTGTTTAGATGTATAGTTTATTGATTTTTTGTTATTTTTAGAGCTATGTGTGGCTAATTCTCCTTAAACTTAGAAGAGTTATAAACTTATTGATGGATTAGACTCTTTTTTACCTATTGGTTATGTTTAAAATTGATTTTTGATTACTCAATCTTATATTTAAATGTCCATTTAATGTTTGGCCATTATTGAATATGATTTTTTCTTAAAAAAAAATCTCATTGAAACCATTAAATTGAGAAACACAGGATTGGATTTTCATTTAATTTGTAATTAGGATAAATATATATCTAATTATCCCATATTAATATGTTGCTTTTTATACAAGTGGTTTGATGGATTATGAATTTAATTACATATTATTAAATTCACTTTTTTTTAATTTTTACTCAATCAAATCCAATTTGTTTTACTTAACCTGAAAGAAAATGGGAACTGTATCACTCAATCATTATTTTGTTTGATTTTTCATGGGAATGACTGATACACTAATATATTGCATGCTGATTCATAGACTTATGATGTTACAATTTATGTCCATAAATAGTCACTGATATATCTTTTTTATATAAAAGTAACTTATAAAAAGGATCATCAATAATTTTTCAAAATGACTTACATATAAAACCAAAGGAAATATGTTTTTGATACTATTTACATATATATTATGAAATACAAGGCAAAAGGATACATTTGGTCGTTTAGTTTTACATAAGAGTTTATTTCACTTTATTAATTTTTGTAAGTATCTTTTCAATTTTTTAACCCTACCATTATTAATTTTATTGAAAAAACATTAACATTAAACTTTTAAATGTTAACAAAACATTATTAAATATTAATATATTAAATTTAATTTTTTAAAATAATAACAATTGAAGCAAAAAATCATCCTATAATAACCTAAGCCGGCGCTAAACTACAAAATTGATTTAGACTTCGCTTATTTTGGGGTACAATTTAGACTTAGCTAATCATTATTTTTTTGGGGCAGAAACTTAGTTTTTTCTTTTTTGAATATCAACTAAATTAATTGCTGACATGTCAAAGCTTTAATAAGTTTAACCCATTAGGCCTAGCTTGGCCCGTTTTGGCCAAAAGGTGTGTCTCTTTGTTTGTAAGTTGTAAGTCTTTTGACTCTTATATGCACATTATTTAATTTGTAAATGTACTAAGGTTAGAAAATTTCAGTCCACAAGCTAGTTAAAAATACCATGCCTATTTAAAAATTTGTTTTGAAAATAATTTTCTATTTTTTAAAATAAAAAAATTGTTTAGTAACGTGTTTTCAAAAAGTATTTTAAAAAATAGAAAAACAAAAAATATCTTTTAGATGTTTTGGGATTATGGTTTAAGAAAATAAGAAAGAATGAGAAAAATACATATTTTTATTATTTATTTTGTTTTCAGAATATGTTTTATAAAACACCAGTTTTTAATATAATAAAATAGAGATAGTTTCAATCAAGCCTCATATATTTAATGCTTTAATTTCTTTTCCTTTCCATTAGTTCTTATGGAAATTAAGATTTAGGAAACCCTATTATGAAAAAAAATATATCCTTTAAGGTGAGATCACTTTTCTGAGGACTCAACAAGTTTTAGAGGATTGGATACACTAATTACAATGCTACTCCATATTCAAAGTTGTAAAAATACTAAATATATAGCAAAATTAGTTACTCATCTTCTTTAGCTTGTTGCTATTTTTTTCTTTTATGCGAAGAAAACATTTTGACCATTTGACTTTTTTAATTATGAATAAAGGATTAAGGTTCTTCATTTTATCTTTAAAATAGGGAGAATAACAATAAAGTCTTAAAATATATATTTATAACAATTAGGTTCTTGACTAATTTTTCTTAAAGATGAATTGTAAATATTGATTCAAATTGTTACAAATTAAAAATTGATAGATATATTTAGAATTTAGATATATGTTTTATTCACAATTTAAACTCTTGAATTTACAATTACTTAAATTGATATTTGTAACTATTCTTTAAAAAAATTATCAAAAACTTAACTATCATTAATTCACGTCCTTAATCATCATTATTCCTTTAAAATCTTGTGATCTTAGAATTTTAATGTCATGTTTGTTTGGTCTCAAAGTGTCATTTTCTATAAAAGGCTTTAAAACCAATCCAAACTAATTATATCAAATCAATTTGAACCAAATCAATATGAACCAATCAAAACCGATTATAAATGATATTTGCTTTGGTTTTTTTCAGGCAAAATCAATTGTTTTAGTTTTTTTATTTTTGAAAACTTAAATTAAACCGAAACCAAAATAAATTTTATTATATTTATTATATATATATATATTTTAATAAATTTGCATAAGTTTTTTTTTTTCCTTTTCCAAGTTTGATTATTTTCAAATCAGTAGTAAAAATATGTTACAATTGACTAAATATTATCTACAATTTTTTTCAATAATTTTTAATTTTATAATCAAATGTTTTAAAGATAATATATTAATTTTTAATGGTTATATATGCTAATTAATTGTTAAAAAAATATTCTTTTGTGTTCAGTAGTTTTTTTTCATTGTGAATAGTAATTAGTAGTTTACAACTACCAGTGATCATGAATATATATTGATAATTATGAAAAATATTTTACAGGAAGTTTAAGTTTGATCTAAATGTAAACAAAACCAAACCAGCAACCCCAGATCAAAAATCAAAACAAACTGAGTATATAAAAAAACCAAATAGATTTCAAACTATAGAAAATCAATTTGTTTGATTTTTACTCAAAATTAAATCAAACCACCTTATAAACACTCTTAATAATCGACCTTAACTTCTTTTTATATAAGTTGGGTTTTACATCTCCCCGCGCAATTCATTGGACGATGCGTCGGGTGTAGTGCGCCTGCCACTATCTCTCACTACTCAGTCCAAAAGCCACAAAAGGAAATAAAACGAAAAAAGTTGCCCCCTCCATAACGAGTAATTATCCTTCTTTCACTAAAAAGTTCGTTTCCTTCCCCTCCCACACCACGTCCACATGCCTCCTCTCTCTCTCTCTCTCTCTCCTCTCTCTCTCTCTCTCTGTTTCTTCGCTTATGGACAATTTGTAGGTGGGGTTCATCTTCATCACACCCTTACCTAGGCTTACTTTTCAGCTAGGGTTGATTACTGGTTCTTGGCCGGTAAGCATCATTCTTTTTCTTGCAATCTTGCATTTCCTCTTTTAGACAACTAATTTCCTCCTTTAATTTTCTTTTCCTGTAATATTCCCATTCTCTTTCTCTTTCTTAACCCTTTTCTTCATATTCTTCTTCTTCTTGTTTAGTTCTGAACTCTTTCGTGTTTCACAGTAAGATTCATCAGCTTTTTCTGATTGAAAGCCCTCTGTGTTCTTCAAGGTTTCTCCTCACTTCTTTCTTAAGATTAGTTTTCTGTATTGCTCAATGGATCTGAGATATTGATTTTCTACTTCTATTTGGGAGAGAATTATGAGCCACCGCACTCCCTTTTACTGATTGGACACTAATATTCCTTTTTTTGTCACAAAATATCCAGTAATTTTATTTTCTGGAGAGTCTGAATTCTTTTCCTGATTTTTGGGTCTATTTTTGCTTAATCAGGAAATGACAAGGCAGAAGATAGAAATAAAGAAGATCGATAACATTACAGCGAGGCAAGTAACGTTTTCAAAGAGAAGAAGAGGGCTATTCAAGAAGGCTCAGGAACTTGCTACTCTCTGTGATGCTGAGATTGCCCTCATAGTCTTTTCTGCCACTGGCAAGCTCTCTGAATATAGTAGCTCAAGGTCTCTCCTTCTCTCTTCTTTTAGTTTCCTTTTCCTCACCTTCATGATGTACAGTTGAATGCTTTTTCCAGGTAATTATTGTTTAATTTTCATACGTATCTGCAACATTCGTAGTCGTGTACTTGTGCTTATTATTTTAATTTTATTTTAGGCTCATTAATCTAGACCAACAGGAGATTGACTACGAACGTGTTTGCTAGAAAATCTCATCAGCGTTATTTTCTGTAAAACACTGTTTGCAATCCTCATGATGGATTTAATTTGTAGCTCTCTCTTTTTAGAAATTTTTATAATCATCATCATCTTGGCTGACTTGCTTGTTATGAGAAGCCTCCCTATTCAGTTCTGTTGATTAATGGTAACCTTGACTTTATCAATAAGACAGACTTGAGAAATATATTTTCAAAACTCTGAACCTAAGGTTCTGGCATAATCCAATATAAATGTATGTCTCTCTCTTTCATCATAACAGAGGAAAGTGACTTTAAAAACTATTCTTTTATTGTTTTGATATCTAACCGCAAAGGTCATGCCAACGTGGTGTCATGTATGCTATAGTTAATTCATGTCCAACATGCCTGTCTGTATGTATCTTCGTTATCATATATTATAGAGTAAAGCAAGTATAAAAGCCACTGGACAAAGGGATGCTTTATTTTGAATGAGACCTTTTGATCATTTTAGAAAAAGAAACGTTTAGTGTTAAGCTTGCTTGAGAAAAAGATGGTGCTTAGGGTAATATCTGATTCACAAACATGATTAGTTTTCAGAAGAGAAAGCTCTTTCTGGATGTTCATTTAGATATAATAATGGCATTACACTCAACGCATTGATATACTAATCTCTGACATCACAGTGCACGTGTGAACTTTAAATTTCTATATTTGCATGAGTATTTGAGACATTTGTCATGCCCACACATGCATAAGTACTGAAACTTGCTTAGGATGAAATCTACCCCGGTTGTAAAAGTGAGTGAAGTTCAAAATATTTAAGAAGGAAGCAAAATTCTGAAACTACTTTGTGAGATTTGGCAAATTATACCAAATCTTTGTTGATGATATCAATGTTAAAACGCCCCTTGAATTATATATATAGGAGATCTATTAATTTTCCCGTCCAAGAGTTATAATAGTCCGATTCAATGTACTGAATTTTGAAGCTTTTGTTCTTGGATACGGTACTCTTCATTTCTGCAGACAAGCTTTGAAAATTACCATGATTAAATTGATTAGAAACACTAGAAACTCATAGATTAAGGAAACTCTTTATTGTTATCCCTTTTACTCATCTTAAATCCGTTAAGGTTGTGTTTGGATGGGTACATTAAGTTAGAAATTTGAATTTAAAATCTCATATTTGAAATCTCATTTAAAATTTATAGATTTTAAATTTTTTGTTTGGATGATATATGAAATTTCATATTATATTATTAAAATTCTTTGTTTGGATTTAAAGCAAAATTTTAAATTTTAAGTTCTATATTTAAATTTCAAAGAAACTTGGAAGACTGGTTAAAGTTGATGGTTCAAATGGCCAACTTCCATCCGGATCAGATAGTAAAAGTTGACTGGGACTATAGCATCGGCGACGATTGAGATGGGACGACTGACTTCCACCAGATGAGACTGACGGCGATGATGCTAATAGCACAGTGGCCTTCCACCGGGATCGAACCGACGGCGATCATGAGGATCGAATCGCTGGCTACCACGGGGACCATACGACTGCCTTCCACTTAGATTGAATGGCTAACTTCCATAGGGATTGGATCGACGGTGATGATCGGGACCTAATGGCCGACTTTCAATGGGATCGTATTGACAGTGACAGTCTAGATCAGACTAATAACGTCCAACATGACCAGACCAACAAGGACGATTGGATAGGACAACCGACTTCCACCAAAACCGGAAGGCTGACATCCATTGAGATTGGACCAGATGGAAGTCGGCTATTGGGTCCTCGTCGTTGCCATCGCTCTAGTCCTTGTGGAAGTCAGTCATAGGGTCCTTGTCATCACCATCAATTTGGTCCTGATTAAAGTTGGTTGTTCGATCCTGATGGTTGTTGTTGATCCGATCTAGATGGAAGTTGGTTGTCCGATCCCTGTTGTTGTCGTTGGTTCGATCTTAGTGGAAGTCGACCATCTAGTTCGAGTGGTCACCGTTGGTCCAGTTAAGGTAGAAGTTGGCCGTCAGTTTGGTCTTGGTGAAAGTCGATCGTCTAGTCCCAATCAACAGTGGCAGCTTGTTTTCGTCAACTTCGGCAGTCTGATTCAATTACTGTCAGTAAGTCAATCAAGTCTTTATAGATTTGGGTTAAATTCCAAAAGAGATTGAGCTAAGATTTGAAATAATAGGAGTTTAGAAAGGATTTTAAATTATAAAGAAATTGAGGTAGAATTTGGATTTGAGTCCAAATCCATACATTTTTAATTATCCAAATGGCTCAAATTTAAATCCAAATCCATATGTATCCAAACATAGCATAATTGTAAATGTGAATGATTTTGTTGTCCGGAGATATTTTGATCAAAACGTAAGTCACTATATAAGGTAGTGTTTGGGTTTTTTTTCCACCTCTTTTCATTGAGACCAAAACAAAATATATATATGTATATATACTAGAATATTTCCACCCTTATATCATAAATTAAAGACGCAATTAATGCAAGGTATTTACATCAATTCTCTGCATGACTGATTTGAAGAGTTGCCATTCTCTACATCATTTTAAGATTATTAATCTTTAACATGAAGTCGGATGGAATACTTTTTATATATATAATTTTGGTTGCATTGTTGAGAGGCTAGCATTGAGAGTAATGTAATTTTAATTGAATTGTTGAGGCTTGCATTTGATTGCATAATTACTGCTTTTAACGTACAACTTTTATTTCTGCTGCTCATTTAATTCTCGTCGTGCAAAATTGTTCAATATGCCTATTACTGCAGAGTTTAAAGAAGCTTGAATTTGAAATAATTGTGCTTCTATCGAAACTTAATGAATATAGAATGCTTCAAGCGGCTGGATAATGTGTATGTGTGTGTATGTGTGTGTGTTATGCTGTGTTATTGTCCTGAAGAACCTTAAATGCTAACAGTGTACTGGTAGGTGTAAGATTTCATGAACACGCTGTGTTTTCGGTTCTTATAGTGTGCAGCAGGTTATCGAAAGGCACGATCAGCACTCAGAAATTGAAAGATTATACCATTCATCCATTTTGGTAAAGATCATTATGCATAATTGTTTTTAATTATATTTTTTCTCAATATTTTCGCTCTGTTTTCTGCTTTAAATAATGTAAACGAGTGCGAGTGTCATGCATTACATTTAGTCTAAAAAATGAGACACCCTTCATGGTGCACCATATAAGAGCTTTTATAATATAAGTAGATATATAAATTGTTTCTGTCGAATTGTCCCGGCTAGTACGCTAGTTCTGTTCTCTAGGATTTCACAAAACTTATAGCTACTCAAGTTTCTTGATTATTTGTTTAATTACCTAGATTTTCTCTTTTCCAATTAATACGATAATTTAATTTATAAAGGAGTAGCAATAATGATGAAGTATTTGGAATTCGATGAGATGCAGAAGCTGCAAACTTAGCTATAGTGAAATGAAAATTCACTTCTGATCATTTATTATTTTTTCAGTGCAATGCTCAATTATTTAAATAAAAAAATCCCTAAGATGTGACTTTCAAAGGACTTGATCTTGATTTGATATATGGATAGGATTGTTCATAGGCCCTATAAAAAGAAAAAAGCTTCAAGTTCAACAACAACAAAGACAAACCTTATCTCTTTAGGTGTGGTTGGCTACATGAATTGTATGATGCCTTTGTGTTTTATCATCAACCAAGCTTTTATGGATATCATTAACTAAGGTTTCAATCAATAACTTCTATAAGTGTTTTCTTTGATCTTCATTTACCCCTCTTTATTAGATTCAAGATTATTCACTCTACTCTTCTCGTTGGTGCCTCCCATGTTCTTTAGTTAGCATGTTTAAATCATCTCAAATGATTTTCTACTATTTTCCCTTCAATAGATGCCATTCCAATGTATAATAAAATAATAATAAAAGATTGTGTTTCTACAGAAAATACATCATTCACTTTGCTTAACCTGAAATTCAATAGTACTGAACTTATGGAAATCTCTTCGGAATTTTATGCATAGTATGAAAAGGAAACCTTCAGCATTCTCAGCATGGAAGAAGCCAATAAGGTTCAGGAACTGAGGTATATAAATTTTTGTAAATGTACAATATTATAATTGTGAAGCTTTTATTTTGTGCCTTCCATATTATATATATTACTGAGGGGATGGCTATACCTTTTAATAATTGGAAGGCAGTTGAAAGGAGAAGAGCTTGAAGAATTGAAAACGAATGAATTAAAGAAGCTTGAAGAACAACTAGAAAAAGGTTTGAGCCGTGTTGTCAAAGCTAAGGTTTGCACTTTGTCCCTTAGTACACTACAAATTCGGATCTGATCTTATAGGGGTGCATCTAATTCAAATCATCTAACTAGGTCAGATTCGAGTATTGTCCAGTGCAATTGGAGTGTGTCCTTCACATTTATAATTATAATGAAGGGATTCGTGCATGCCTGTTTGCACATATCCTAAGGAAAGCACCAAAGAAATTTTGAAGTGATATGGCAAATAGATTTTTATACTTTCAAAAATCAAATATTGTTATACGCCCTTAAACAAGTTCTTCAAACGAAATGTTGATCTCAAGAGCTCAAAAGCTCATCATGTCAATTATGAAAGAGTTGGAAATTAAATAACATATGAAGTAATAGCATTAAGTAATAACTTTGAAGCTTTTTTCATTTTTTTTACTAGCGCATTATAAGTGATTGAACCCCCTCATTTAGTTTTTGAGCCCTTCCATTTGGAATTATTGAAATTTCTTGTCTGGATTAATTCTTGCATTTCAAAGTTTTTTGCATTTAAAATTACTTTATAGAAATTAATGTTACTAATCTTCACAACACACGGTGCTTGGTGGTTTTACAGGAAGAAATAATTATGAAAGAGATCAATGCGCTCAAGAGAAAGGTGAAATACATTCCAAACCTAATTATTGAAGGCTCATGTATATTTTTGTTATTGCTTGATGTTTGAAAAGAAAATGAAAATAACGATATCTAGTTAATGTCATGCCAGAAAAGGTACAAAAAAATTATATATCCATGGCTGAAATGTCTTCATATATATGATGGCCTGCCTCTGCGCAGGGAAGATTAAACCTAACTGAGTAACAGTGCTAAATTATTGGAAATAAATCTTGAAGGTTGATGATAAGGGACAAGATTAAGATAGAGAATTTGATATGCATGTAATTGAGGAAAAATCTAATAGTTTTATGCCTTTAAAAGATATGTCTCAATTACTTGGTTAATTAATCCTAAAAAAATAATATTTTATTCATAAAGAATAAATATCATACTGTTTGTTCTAAAACTTCTATGGATTGATATTTCTAGTATTCGAGAACTAAACAACTTAAATATGGAAAATTAATCGTTTACCTTGTAATTTTGAATCAATTACAATTTCAATTCTTGCAATTTAATTCAATGCAACTCAGTTTCTCAAGTTTTAACCATTTAATTTGGTGATCCCTACATTTAATGCTTCAGTTACAACTTAATCCTTGAAGAGGTTGATATTTTTTGAAAGTATAGGGACCAATTTATTAAATGGCTGAAACATTTGAGACTAAATTGAACTTTGTTAAACTTTAATGATTGAGTAGTAACTAAATCAACCAAAATTGTAGGAATTAAATGACTAATTTTCCTTGTGCACATGCATTTCAATTATTCGCTCCTTAAATATTAATGAAGAGAGTGAGCAAGATAGAGAGGAGAAAGAGAGAAATGATTTACAGTAAATTGTAGTCAGTGAAGAACTAGTCTGCCAGGCCATCTCATTCACAGAGATGTATAGGACAATTAGTACTTAGCTTCTCTGAGAATGCTTCCTTGTCTGTGCAGGGAATCCAGCTGATGGAGGAGAATCAGAGATTGAAACAGGTGATCCGTGTTTTGAATTATTTGCACAGTAAATCAGTGTTAAAACGATTAAGTCCCTAATCCAAGTTTCATCGATTAGACCATAATTGATCCGAAGTCAAACCATTCGTCATCAAAATTAACATGCTTTAAGTTCTATGAACTCCTTTCTGGTCCTAATTATTGTGTAATATTAATCCACTTCAATTTATGGTTCTTAACGAATGATAGTTAATGTGCTTTAAGTGCAATTACATCTTTGCCTTATATTAGTTAGATGCTTCACTGTTCAAAGCTCCTTAGTTATGACTTATGAACAATGCAACCTCCATTACATTTTATGTACATATTAATTCATAATATATGCATGTTAAAGGAAAAATCAGTTTTCACCAATTTTTGACCTGTTTGATTGGTTTTGTCCGGTTTTGAAAGAATTTTCGAATTGGACCAAGGTATGGTGTTCACCAGTTGAACCAGCAGGTCCAATTAATTAACATTGATTGTTTCAGATTGGTGGCAAGAATCTGAAGATGGAAAATTTGTGTTTAGGTGACGAAAGTTGGACAAAAACAAGGTCAGTCATCTGAGTCAGCAACTATCGGCAGCACATCTGATCCTCTCCATGAGGATCATAGTTCAGACACCTCTCTCAGATTGGGGTTAGTATAGCAAACTTAACTGTTCATTTTTGAGATTTCTCATGAACAAGCATGTCAAGAAAATGCAAGAATTTATTCAATTCTCTTGAGATGGCTGATTATTGACAGACATGAGATTACGTGATTACTTGTTTCATTAAAAACACATCCTGAAGGTCAACAATTAACAGGGAGAATAATTAAGAATTCATATTCATGCAAGTTATATATAAATATATATAAACTCTTCCTGTTTTCAAATATAAGAGAAAAATAACCAACTTACACAGTTTCAAAAAGTTGGTTAAGTATAATAATTATGTCTGAAATTTAAAAAATTAAACTAAATTAGTCTTATTATTAATAAAATAAATTTGTATCGTCAAAATAAATATTGACTTTATAAGGAGTAATATGGTAAAAGTATGATAAATGCTTCTTGAAATTTATAGTTTTGCTTATTAAAAAAAAAAAAGAGACGTGATAGTTTATAATTAAAAACGGATGGAGTATCGACGATTGACAGTAAACAGTTTGAACTAAAAAGCATTTTTTTGGGTTCGTATTATATGAGCTCCATTGTCCACAGTTTTCTTTCCTTAGCGTATTTATTTTTGACCTGTGGAATGTGGATATTTCAAAAATGAAGTCTTTTGTATGTATGTCGGAGCGTAGTAAATCTATGTATGTCTGATCATAATCTAGTGTCTGTTTCTTTGGGTCCCCCCCCCCCCCCCAAAAAAAAAAAAAAAGATATAGACATCTTCAAGTAAGAGAGGTACATGTAGAGAGAAATTGGTGGGTCTTACTCTCGAACACGGAACGTTTTCATTTCCTTATCATCCTTGTCTCTCCACTTTTCTAATCAATCATAATCATTGATATCACTGCATTAAGTGAATATATTTTAGCCGTAAATTTGATGAACGATTGTGATTACGAAATTGGAGAGAAAAAGATGATAAAAAATGGTTTACTAAAATAATCTCTCTCTCCACCTGTACATTAGATCCACTTGAAAATGAAATCCAATTCTTAATCTATTGTGCATCAGACTAATGTGAGACTTGCCCATGAATGCAAGAAATGGTAGTGATCAGGCAACTGTGCACGCACATACCATAATTAGGTATATCTATGGTTTCTTGATTGTTGATGGAACACAATGATATCATGCGATAGATCTATGCTTATGGTTTCTTAGTTATTGATAGAATACAATAATATTGTGCAATTTATGTTTATATATGGCTTCTTGATTGTTGATAGAACACAATAATATCATGTAATTTATGTAGTTGACTTTAGGTTGTGAGATAAAGCATGCTTTTGTTTGGCATCTTGTCAAAAGTTAACCAGAGTGTTTTTTATCTGTTGCAGATTGTCTTTGTTCAACTAATACATTAAAAAAAAAAAAAAAGATGTGAGGCGACATGGCAAATACATCACAAATTTAATTAACCATTGTCGTGTACGGGACAATTCCCCCATTATTATTTCATAGCAAGTTTGCTTAATTTTTATGTAAGTAGTTTTTTTTATTATATAAATGCGAGCAAATGATATGTGTATATATAATATATATACGCACGAGAATGGTGTCGTAATTTTGAATACAATTTTGTTTCCCTCTCTTGCTTCTTGCGAATGTTTTTGTTTTTGTTCTTTGTTTTTTGTTTTTGTTCCAAATGGAAACTGAAACTTATATATTCAACCAAAAAAAAAAAGGTGAATAATTGAAGATACAGAATCATTTTAGAATCTCTCAAATGTATGTTAGCACAGACACGTGTCCGACACAACACAATTTGATATGTAAAATATGACAAATTTTAAAATCTTATGCCATGCAAAACAAAAAATAGTCAATCTATAATACGAAGTAAAAGTAGGTATTAAATATTCTCAAAATTATCTAAATAACTTAAAACTGGAACATCTCTATTCTCTCCTTAATTGTTCAAGACAAACATATTGGGCCCACAATAATGCCATAACAATGCAAGGTACTCCCTCTGATCTCATTTATAAGGTATATTTTAAAAGATTTATTTAGTTTTATTTATAAATTATGGTGTGATTTTTTAGATAATATTTAAAATATATTTTTAAAATTATCTTTTATGAAAGAGAAAAAATAACTTGACATTAGGTTTTGGATTTGTTATATGGGGGCATATTTATAATTGTACACACTTTTATTCCTTATTTCTTATTGTACTATGAGCAATAAAAGAAAAAGCTATACTCTCTTCATTCAAAAATATAAGATATTTTTAACTGAATTTTATTCTTCAGTAAAGTAATTACTTATCTTCAAACTAAGCTTATTTTTTTATATTTAATAGGATGTTTGACCTCAAAATAAATATAAAGTTATTTATTCAATAAGAGCACTTTAAAAAGAGAGAGGCAATTATTACATTTAAAAAAAATTAAAAATGCATTACATTTTTTAACATTCAATCTCCTAAAAAGTATCTTACATTTTTTTAATGCAAGTAATATATCATTTCAATATGGTAATAACCTCATCCTCTTCTTTTCTAGTACTAGCTAGTTGTGTTTAATAATGACTAGGGACTAATTTGAATGAAAAATTGGGCTAAAACAACCTTAGTTATATACTCGCTTCAATCTTTATTATAAGACATTTTCAACAATTTTATATATTTTTTAAAAAAATTAATTCTTACATCATCCAAAAAATAATATGAAATTTCATTTTTATTCTTAATTTTAAATCATGATATAATTATATTAAATATTTTTATGTTAATAAAGAAATTTAAAAAATAGTTTAATATAATTACAAATATATTATATTTTAAATAAAATTTACTTTTAAAATGTGCCTGATAAACCACATGTGTCTCCATTCAATCACGAATAAAACTAATAATAACTTCATTGGGTTGCAGACGAAAGCTGCACTTGACCAATGACCATCCAATACACGTAGTTGATGTGCTTGCAGATGAAATTATTGAAGAAAACATGCGTTGCCTGAGTGTCACATGTTAGACTAATAAATGCAAGGGTTTGTTTGGCAAAAATTGTTTTTTTTTTAAAAGAAAAAGATTAAAAAATTGTTTGAATAAATGTTTTAAATTTAAATATTTTTAATATTATTCTTATTCTTTGTTGCTAAAAACAAAAATAGGAACATCTTTATTCTTCATTTGATTATTGAAGAAGATAGTGAATTTGTCGATAGTAATCAAAACCAAAAGTTTTATTTTTCTTGTTTTTAAAACACATTTCATTTGATTATTAAAAAATAGTTAGCTTAACCAATATTTATCATAAATCATTATCATTAATTTCTTACAACTACCATTATCAACCTATGTCTAATTTTTTAAATTAACATAACCAAACATAATTTTTTTCAAACAACAATTTTAAAAATTGTATTAAAAATAATTTAAAAAAATAAAAATAAAAGCAAGCCCTGAGGTCATATTCAATTACTTGTTTTTAGAACTTTTTTTATTTTTAAAAACAAAAAATGTTTGAAAATGTATTTTCTACAATCTATTTTGGAAAATAAAAAGTTAAAAGTTTTTATGAAAAATTAAAAAGAGATAGAACATCTTTTTTATGTGTTTTTTTTGTTCTTTACAAATAAAAAAGATAGAAATATCATGTTTTTATCAATGCTAATTATGTTAATAAATTAAATAATTATTTTACCTTTATTTCATCACTTTAGATATGTCTTTCAAAATAATAATTTAAACATATATCTAAATATTTTATTTCCAAATTTTATTCTTATATAATTTTTTAAAATATAAAAAAACAGAATATAAAAAGCCCCATCACTCCTCTGCTTTAAAAATATTTTGTAAATAAAAATATATTTTAAATCTTTATTGGTTAAAAAAAACATTCTGAAAAGAGAAACAAACATGTCCGATTGGGTAATCCTTGGGATTTTGTTATTTTAAAGGACGAAGCCAGGCCTAGGGTTGTGTACGGCGAGAATAGCGATGAAACTGGAGGAGTACGAGGGCACACAAAAATCAGAAGATCAGAGCTGTTACGGTGATGGACACGTGGGCCTCTGTACGGCAAAGCAACGTTACATCGATATCACCATAAATGGACGCACGCAAACAACCTCCACCCTTCAACTATCCCTCAATAATTAATTTTAGCCTTTCCTATTGTCCCCAACATTTTCTTCTTGGACAAATTACAACCAAGGATCATTACAGAATATTTGTTGCTTTGCAAGACCAAACAATTCTAAAATTACTATACAGGATGAAGGAATTTAAACATAATTAAAATTTGTTGTGATTAGGCCTCATATGTATATGTGTGTGCATTAAAAATTCCACCACAATCACTGGCAGTTGAACAGTCACTGATAGTCACCAAAGCTCTAATGCTTGTTGTCAAACCACCACCTATCGCTAGAGCTCTAATGAATAAGTTTTTATTTGAAAAAAAAATCTCATTTTTATTTTAACAATAATCAAATTTTCTCATTAATAACTTTATAAAATTAATTTAATAGTGAAGGAGAACAAGCATTATGATATAGGGAATAAATCTTCATTTAAAAACATAAGTTTTTTACCATGTCTACTTGATGGTTACCCCCTCCATAGGTTACCCCCTCCATCTTTATATATATATATATATATATGGTGTTTTTTAAAAGTTTATTTTGTTCCTAAATATAAGAGGTGGCAATTATATTTTTCAATAATTAAACAATTTTACTCTTGTCTTGAAAAAATGAAATAGATCATTAATTGTATATTTTCTCTACCATCATCATGATATTAATTATAATATTATTAAGGGTAAAATTAGAATGAATCATTGTGTTTTTATGTGAGTTCAACCAAATAACAAATTTTTATTAATATGCAGGATTTAATTAAAAACACTTTATATATAAAAATAAAAAAAATATTTGATAACAACTGTCAAGCATTTGAAAATAACTTAATAATTATTACCAAACAACTATCAAATATTTGTCCAAATATCAAACTTAAAAAAAATATTTAAAAATTATTATCAAATAACCATTAAATAAAGTGATATATAATAATATATGACATCACTTTATTTATCGGTTAAACTAAGACAACTAAAAGTAACAGTCTAGCGTCGCCTTTTCTTTTTGACCAATATCAAGTATCCCATGTCATGTGATAGTGACAATCAACACAAAATAGACGAAGGAAAGAAAAGAATGTGAAATGAACTTATTGTGAAGTCTCTGGATTTGACATTTTTTTTTTAAAATGCCATAATGACTACTTCGATTGAGGCTCTTAACAAAGAACTTAAAAAAAAAAAAAAAACCTTCACTAATGACAATTAATTTTTTCAAATTCATTTTATCACTTCATATTAAAGAGTAAATGTAGCTAAATGACTAGATCCCGTTTAATTACTAGAAAAAAAATGAAATAAATTAAATTGAAAAAATTAAAATAAAAATAAACTGAATTACTTTTCCCTTATGATAAACATGATAAAATTCACTAATATATATTACAAATGTGAGAATTATCACATTCTTTAAAAATATCATGAATCATGATTTTCAATTTCATGAACTAAATTATCCCTCTCCTTGTGAATGTGCTCACCTATCTCCCCTGATCATCTTATTTTTATTATTTTTATTTATTTATTTTATTTCATTCCATTTATTTTTAGTAAACAAACGTGACCTAGTTAAATAAAACAATGATTACTTCATTTCAACGAATGACAAAAATAACAATTTAACCAATGCCGACTAATATATATATATATATATATATCAATTCAAATGGAAATTAGCAAGTGATAAAAATATTCTTGAAAATTACTTGTGACTAGTTAAGGTTTTCTTCTTTTAATTTACTGAAATCATTGCTTTAATTCCTTAAATAGTAATTCAACTGTAAGGACCCCATTAACTTAAACAATATTTAATAATATAAAATTGAGAAAATTAATTGTGATTGGTTAATCATTTTTTGTCATTTGATGATATGAAATAATCATTGCTCCAACTTAACTACTCCTTGACCGCTTCCAAATAATATAGTGACCATTACTTTAAGGACAATGTGGTCCGGACAGATTATGTCTAACATTTTATGACCAAAACACTATGTGATTTGGGTTTTGAGACCTTACCAATGTTTGGAACAATGTTTGATGCATTTTTCCATGCTATGCCGGTAATCCAACACATCCAACGATGTCATAATTAAATAGATTTAGTGAATGGAGATTTGATAATCAAATGGACAATTAGGATTAATTCATTAAATGTTCCAACAACAAAAAATATGTTTTATTTTACAAATACAATATATAGAGCTTGTATATACTCCTATTGTTCAAAAATATAAAGTATTTTTTGAGGAGTTAGATGTTTAAAAATATAAGGTATTTTTAGTCTTTTAAAATGTAATCGTTGCTTTTTTTTTTTTTCAAAAGTACATCTATTGATAATGACTTTATATTTATTGTAGAGTATTTAATACGGGTAAATTTGAAAATATAAGGTTAGTTGAAAAGTAGGTAACTACTTTATTGAGAGTTAGATTTATTTAAAAATATCTTACATTTTTAAACGAAGAGAGTACCATTTACACTTGATAAAGAGGTGCGGTATGAGAACATACATTAACCATTCAAAATCCTTAAAAATTTTCTAAAGTACTCATAACTTATTTATGAATAAGGTCTCCATATATTGGCATTTGAATATTTTCTGAGAAATTCTTAGATAGACCAAATGAGCCACTTTATTTGTGGTCTGTTAAATAAAATCATGACATTTAAATTGCATTAAATATAAATTAATTTTGACATTAATGATATTAGAGAGAGAAAATGCAAGAAATTAAATATGTATTCTATTAGAAGAATAAAATCATTAAAATAATATTCCATGATATTTTATCTAGATGAGTTAGGACATTCTAATTATACAGACTATAGATAATGTGATACACCTGATCTACTTAAGAATTTCTTGATATTGTCACGTCCTAAAATTTTAACATGACTGACATGAAATGTATGTACAAATTCACATCCCTAAAGCTTTGAATAAGAAAAGTTCTAAATTAATGTATCAAGTTTTACTTTTTACATAAATCTAAACATCAAAATTTTTATAAAATTTCTGCAGTACCTCCCCTAAAGGTAGGATCCACCAAAATCTCTTCAACAAAAAAAAAAATTTACAACATATATCCAACAATATAATTCTTTGCTCCTCAGCAGCAAATAATTAACATAACAAAAGAGGCAGGACCCTAACTATAGTTAATGTGGAGCTCTTTAAATCAGACTTTCAAAAGATACTATATGGGTTTCTGAGTTTTACATGAATAAGATAATATTCTCAAAAATAATCTTCTAGTCAACTCAATAATGAGCCCATCAGAGATCAGTAGAGAGTACGAATTCAGCTTTGATATCTGAGACAAATAAAATATTTTTCAGTAAATAACGTCCCAACAATAAATAATTGATGAGTTAACTGCATTTTATTTATTAAAAATTGGTTGGTTAGGACATATATATGCTAAGAGCTCAACCCAGAACCTATTTTACACACTTGAAGGCACTTTAGGAGCTTTGTTGTGTTAGGCTTTGAGCTTTAGATGAGTTAGGTCCAAGAGTTAAAGCTTTGAAGAGATTTAAAGCTTCATTTCTTCAGTTCCTTTGTTTCTTCTCCATTTTTCTTCTTGTAATCTTGTAATGGCTATGAATATCTTGTGTATTTGTAGCTTTTTGATGTTTATGAGTAGCTAAATTTTTTATTCTAGGATTATTTTGAACCCTTATATGGAATAACATTATGTTCCTCCTCTCTTTTTATGACTAATGAGATATATATATGTGTGTGTGTGTGTGTGTTTTTATTTTACTCTTTTCTTAATGCTTCTAAGTGATTGGCCACCATTTAGATATTGGGTTCACTTAATTGATGCTTGAGAAGGCTAAGCTGGGTGTAGAACTTAGGTAAAATTGTGCAAGAATTTAATATTTACATGTTAAATGGATGGTTTTGCTAGTAAAATAGAGATATATTTGCTAGCCTTGCATAGCCACATAGGATTAGTGTTTAAAATTGAGTTTTATTAATTGTAACAATAGATTGGGCAATCAATTTAACTAAACACTTGTTCATGACTGGAGAGAGCTTGTTCAAGTATTTTTAGAAACCTAAGTTAGCATTTATTTCCATTAAAAGCATTTATGAGAGGAGTTAATTTTAGTGTTATGAAATGCAAGGGGGATAAATAATCCTAGGTCTCAATTTATGTTTGAAGTTTGTGAATTGATTACTTTTCTTTATTTTCTAGTGTTTTAGTTTGCAAAATCATTTTTCACCAAATTATGCTTGGCTCAACTTAGTTGAACCAACTTAATCTTTTGTTTGATCACTATTTTTAAACAAATCTCTGAGAAAATGATACTTTATTTTTATTATATTACTTGCTATGACCCTCTACTTATTGTGAGCAATAAGTTTTTAGCATTGTTGCGGGGGATTTGGTTTTGAAAATATTTTGGTCAACCTTTGATTAGTGATAGTAGATTTCGCTTGAGCATTGTAAATATTGTTTCTTGTATGTTTATGTTTCCTTTTATTGCTTGTTTCTTGTGTTCTTGTTTATATTTATTCTTTTTGTGTATTTATTTGTTTTCTATTTTTTTGTCTTATGCTTTCTTTGCACCAAGAAGTAGTTTGTGTTTTTGTTCTCTTGGTGTATGGATTCTCCTTGGTGGACTAATGGTGCAAGTGGAGGATATGAATATGATGCTCATATAAATTCTAGCTATGCCACTAATACTTATGAATCCCAATTTGATGATATTTGTTGTATTTATTATAGAGATGGTCACTATAATGAGTAATGCTCCCATGTCTCACCTTTGAATTATGTAGAGGAAGATAACATTAGGGCCTAAACTAACTTTCATGATAACACTCTTGACCCTAGATGGAATCATAAACAAACATTGTCTTGGGATTTTACTCATTCTCTTTCTTCATATGCATCACATCCTCATACACCACACAATACTCATACAGATGAGAGCACCCCAATTCATAAGAAGAAGTCAATAATAGAGGATATGCTTCAATAAATCCTAGATAATTAAAATAAAATGAGAGCTTGGTAAGAAAAGAAATTAATGAACATGTATAAGCTCTTTAAAATTTAATACTCCAAGCTAGTAAAGTGGCTTCTAACTTTGAGTCTTTAAATCAAGGTGTTTTTAATGTATTTCAAATGATCCTTATATAAAAGATAAGGACTCAAGTGAACAAATGATCGTGGGGTGTATAAGTATTTCCAATAGCTAGCAATGATTTTGAGTGTGATTGTGAGTTAGAAGCTAGTGAGGAAGGGAATAAAGAGTGTTTGGTTGATGCTTCGATTGTGGAGCCTTATCCATTGGATTTTGAAGAAAAGAGAAGAGAGGAAATTCTAAGAGTTTATATACTTGATCCTCCTATAGATGTTTTGACTCTTACTAATGAGAGTCAAGTAGATTTCATTGGGTGTTCAAAATATTTAGGGGCCTTGAATGATATTTGTAAAAAATATCGCATTAAAGCCTATGAATGGTCTTCTTGAATCATGTACCTTGAAATCAAATTTGATTAAGGGAACATGTGTTGCTTGTTTTGATGAATGCCTATTCTTATTGAAGCCTTGTCTTATCAAGAGAAATGAGGACAATGTGATATTAGTCTTTGATACCTATGATTAGTATTTGAGTTGAAGAGTCAGGCTGGAGGACTATATACAAAGTACTACATAGGAGGCAACCCAAGCTCTAAACCTTATCTTTTAATTTTTCCTTTGTAGTTTAGTTATTTTGGTGAAGTTATGTGTGATCTTGTATCTTTTATAGGTTAACATGGAGATATGAGGAAGTGTGAGCCTTTGAAGAAGTAAGAAATGTGGCAAAAGACTAAAAGATTCCAAAAGAAGGGAAATTTTAAGGAAGTCAAGCTATTGAAGTTATTTTTATGATTATGAACTTGTCTTAGAAATTATTTTAACCTTATTGAAGTGAATGCAAATTTTAGTGGTTTGATTCCCATGAAAAATGGTTCTTTTAAGGGGTTGATTGCATTTTAATTAAAAATAATTTTTTTTGGTTAATGGGTGGTGGTTGGAGATTAATTTTAGAGTGAATTTGGTGCTTGAAAGAGGTTTTAAGAGGTGAACAAATTAGACTATTGAAAACAGATTGCTGTAGAATTTTTACTGTTAAAAGTTCTGATAGACATCCAGAGAAGATGAAAGTGGTGACTTTAGATTTAAGCCTGATTTGACAGTCATGACTTTGGGCCTATAAAAAATTCTTTTTTGTGGGATTATTTTTCCAATATCTATATAATATTAATAAAATATTTTTTTCCTTCTTTCTTTTCCCCCTTTTTTCCCCTTATGTGCTACGTTTTATAGTTTAATTTTTTTTAATTTATTTTGACCCAAGTTTGAAAACCCTCAACTCCCCTTATTATTTCCCATTCCCTTACCTCGTGTCCACTCTACCTCTCTTTCTCTGTTTTGATTCTTACCTTGCTTCTCATCTCCTCAATCTCTAACCACCGCCAGTAGCTAGAGCGTCTTCCAGTTTGACGACCTCTACCTCTTCTCATTCACTTTGCCATTGAACCTTGTGCAGTCGCTATCTCCTAGCGCTACTTAAGAAGACCCTCAATCTCCATCATCGCTATCAACCCTTATCTCTAGTCCACTTGTCCACAACGTCTCATTTCACTGCCTTTATCGTCACCTTCCCTATCTCTGGTTCGTTCTCCACTATAGCCTTTAAATTTTTTTCTTTTAAATCTACTTCTCCTACTTCGCATTTAGATCTGGTCCACCGCCCTCCTCATTGATTCATGAGCTTCATTCTCAGGTATTTGAGCTACAATTCTCCTCACTCGCTGTCATCTCTCCCCTTCTTAAGCTCATTCTTGCTGCCCCTTGCTTCTCGTGCCCTTCACTTTAACTCTACCTCATTAGCATTCACCGTTGACCACTGTCCCCTATCTCACCTTCACTTCTCTACCTCAACTTAAGCCGGTGTAGCTCATGGAGCCTTCCCACATTCAACATCATTTTCTTTCCTTGATTATGAAATTCTTGCTAGCCAATACTATCGAGTTTCAAGTTTGAAGACTGTGACTTGGTATTTTAGCTTTTGGGTATCCTCACGTTCATAATTCTTATGATTTCTAGTGGCTGTGTAAGCTTATCATGTCCCTTTAGTTTGGATATTCTGTTGTGATCATTTTTTAGTATTTTGCTCTTTATAAATATAGCTGGTGATTGGTGAATATTTAGGGGTGTTGTTGTGGGCATATGGGTGGTTTGATTAATATAGACTAAATTTTTGATTTTGAATGAAATTTTTAATGGAAAATTGTTGGTCTAACTTAGGATTTTATTGCTGCATAAACTTTGGTATTGAATGTCAATGTGAGGTTTCGTTGGAGAAAAGTTTTACTCATTATTCATAAAACTTAGGATTGATTCACCAATCTTTAGCTAGCTAGATTCATTTTTTGATGCTAGGGTGTTAATTCTAGAATTTAATTTGCTTTGACCAATTGCTTGAGTATTGTTGATTAAAAGTAATCAAGGGGATACTACTGTTGGTTTATGGTTCTGGTAATTTTCTTGTTAAGGGATTGAATTTTTTGAATGATATGGATTAAAATTTCTTAATTGGATGTTTTCAATATATTTGATTGATCTCATTGAATTTGGTTGTTAAGAGTTTTAAAATTTCCTGAGGCATGTTTTGTTTGATGTGGTGATTTACCTTGGCAAGAGATGTGTAATAGTGATGCTGGTCATTTTTTAGTTTTAGAGATATGGCATTGAATGCTGATAAAAGGATATGTACTTGTGGCTAATTTTTTTATGGAGCTTAAAGTGTTGACTAATCACATTTTTAATGGTGCTGAAAAATGCTCTGATTGTTTTAAAATTTTAATTTAGCCTATTATTGTTTAAAGCTTGAGTTTGAGTTTGTGAATTTAGGGTGCTCTAGATTGAGTTTTTTCAAGATTTGTAGCCCCTCATAACCCCCAAACCTTTGTAATGTGGTTGCATGATACAAATGAAATTTGGATAGAAAAGGGTGCTCTAAATTAGGTTTATGTTCTCTAGTTTTCACTGGTTCAAGCCTAGTCCCTGTGCTGTTGTTGCCTTACTTTTTATTGCCCATTGCTTGTAGTTTATTTTCAATATTCTGATGTTATGGCTAGTTGTTAGAAGATTAGGGAATTACATTTGTGAAATTTTTTTTACTGCTGATTGTGGTATCTCATTATGCTAAAATGTTTGTTTTTCATGTGCTTTGGGTAGATTAGAATTTTAACAATGAGGTTTAGAAAGTTGCTTTGGCTGATCAATTTAGTCTCAATTGATGTTAAAATTGTTGATTCCTTTGCTTGGCTCTAAAAACATTCTGTTTTGAATTGCACTTTGATTTTGTCACTTTATGTATGACCTTGGGGATGAAAATGGACATTGTTGGTTTGCTTGTCAGATTGAATTTTCTATACATGCATGAGTTATATTTCTGTTATTAAATGTTTTAATACTTGAATTGGGATCATTTAATATGGCTGTTGGAAATTTCACATTGTTTAAGGCATGTTTTGAAGGTTCTGTTAGCCATTTGGGAAATCAAATGCAATTGTCAAGGGGAGAAGCCCAATACTAATGTTGGTCATGATTCAAAAGTTATAGATCACTCTACTTCACTTCTTGTCATTATAGTCTTATGCTTTTTGTTCTATTTTTATTGATAACCTGCTAGTTAACTTCTTTTTGTTATGCCTGTGGACATGATAACTCTATAATTTATTACAGGTTTTAATTTTTATGCCTTTCATGCAACTTTTTTTGTTGTTGTTAAGTTGCATAAGAGAGGACTCTCATTTTATCCTTTTGACAATAGGGACACTGTTCAATTTAAGGTTGGGGGTGAGTACATTATTTTGGTTGAATTTACGTGAAATTCAATTGATATTTACTATTCCTTTTTTTTAAAAAAAAAATTGAGCTAGATTAAGAAATTATTTATTGAACTGGATGTGTGATCTAATAATAGAATATTGCTTTGACTGTATGTTTTATAGGAAGTTGTGATCAATATTTTGGCATGCTTGATTTATAGTGTTAAGGCTTATTTTCTGGCAATTTATGAAATTTTCTTTTGTACTTTTAAATCAGACAATGATTTGAATGCCTGTGTTAGAGAATTTTCTGGCAAGTTTATGTGCATTTTTTCTCAATTGAGAGACTCTAGAATCTATCTTGAATTCTCTTGAGATGTTTTAATCACTTCACATGATATTGAAAAATGATTTGGGTATTCTTTCAAATGTGTTTGAGCCTTTCAAGCCTACCTATTGCATTATTTCTATTTGATCCCCTTTAGAGCCTTGAATTGAAAATCATGTGAATTTTGTTTTTGAAACCCACATTAGATCCTAGCTTCTACAACTTAAAAAATCATGAATTACCTCACTCTTGAAATAAGTGAAAAAAATTGTGTTAGTGGTAAAGATTGGCTTAGTTGTTAAAGGAGGTGGTGCTATTGTAAATTTCGGTGTGAGGAATGGAAATAAAGTTTGAAATACTACTAATTGTGTTCCTAAAAAATTTTATTAAAAAAAGAGATATACATGAAAAAAATAAAAAAAAAAGAATGAATGAAAGGAAAAAAATTAAAAAAAGAAGAAGTTTTAATATGAATAAATTTGGAATACAAGGAATGATTTTTGAGATAAGTTAGGGAGAAGGTCTTTGGTTAGCAAAGGATGAAATGGTTGCTTTTTTATTTTCATTTATCTCAAGTTCTTTGAATTCCATTATCATTTTCTTTCAATTAGCCCAAAACCTTTGGCCATACTATAAGCTTACAAAGTCCCATTAATTTTGGATTATATGCAGTGATCTTTTATGGAGAGAGAGGAAGAGCTTAGGCATATGAAGTCTTGATATTGAGCTTGTTTTATGTATGTTGAGTTGTTACATCTTGACTTGATAGTTGCAAGAGAATCAGTTTCTAATCTCTAAAAACCTATTAAAATTAATGTCAATTCAGCACATTTTCCTACACTTTATGTGATGAATTATATTAATTGTGAATATTTTGGGTTTAAATATAGGAAAATGAGTGTTATTCCAAATTGACATAGAAAATAGAATTTATTGAGAATTTTGCACAGATTTTTACTTTGATTTTAAACTTTAAAAGATCTCATAGCTGTATCTACTGTTTCAAGTGGTTTATTTTAGGTATTTTCAAAGATATAGAGCCAAATCATGATTGAAGATGCATATGAAAACATAATGGGAAAAAAATGGGAGCTAAAACTGAAGATTAAAAGCTCTATGTCATGTGCCGCGGCATATGCACAGTGCGTCGTGGCATGTGGCACAGAGATGAGGAGTCCTGGAGATGCAAGAGCGCCACGGTGCATTGCCAACATGCTGTGATGCAATTCCACATTTTTTCACATGCGTCATGGCGCACTGACAACATGCCACAGTGCACGACCTAAATTCTCTGTGTGTTTTAAGCTACAGAATGGAAAAATTAGAGTAGAAAAACCATTAACATGCCTCTAAACCTTAGATCATGATTTTTAAAGATTCTTTACAGCTTGCTCTGCTAGGTTTAGGGTTCTTGAAGTAGATTTGGCCAAGAATTGAAGATTTGAAGAGATTTAAGTGGATTTCCTTTAGTTTTTCTTCTTCCCTTCCCTTTTCTCTCTTTGTTTATGATATAGATGATATATTGTGACATTTGTGGCTTTTTTTTTTAACATAAGTAGCTAGTTCTCTTGTTCTAGGATTATTTCAAACCTTCGTATGGATTAATACTTGAATATTCCTCTCTTTTGGTAGTTAATGATATGTATGTGTTTATTTTATCCTATGCTTAATGCTTTTAAGTGCTTGATCATCATTTATATTGTTTTGTTCACTTGAGTTGTGCTTGAGAAAGCTAATTTAGGTGTAAAACTTAGATAAAATAGTATTGGATTTGAAATTTATAAAGATAAATGGATGGTTTTGTTCGTAAAATAGAGATATTTTATTAACCCATTATAGTCACATTAAGATTGGTGCTTAAAATTTATTTTATTAATTATTTCTAAGAGATTGTAAAATTTTAATGTTTTCAAATATACTTGATTTTGACTTGAGAAAGCTTCTTCAAGTGAATTAGAATCTTAGGCTAACATTATTTTCATTAAAAACATAATAGAGAGGAATTAATTTAAGTTTTATGAAATATAAAAGGGGAAAGATAATCCTAGATCCTTACCTCTAAAAGTCAAAGTTTCAACAAGTTTTAATTGCTTTAAAACCATTTTAATTAGATTTTCATTACTTTCACACAAAAAAATACTCTTGGTTTTACTCAACCTATCTTAAAGCTCAATAGTGAATTTTAACCCCATTTGCCTAAATTCTCATGGGAACGATAATTCTAAAATATTATACACTTGTGACGACCCGTACACTTGCTGTAACGCTTGACTGCAAACAATCTCACACACACACACATTTCTAAATTGTTAGAAAGCAAGCTCTTAATTTGTAAATCGAGCATTCCTTTATATTCCACTATTGTCCTCTTTGATATACATTTGGAGTAACTAGTGAGTATATTTTCATCCATACTTAGTAGATGGATAATTAGTCAATCTAGTTATTTTATTGCTTGTTTTACTCGAGGACGAGCAAAAATCTAAGTTTAGAGGTGTGTTAACCTCTAGAATTTTATATTATTTCATCACATTTTCCTTAAATTTTAATCCATTTTACCTCATTTGTATATATTTTTATTGCCCAAATTAAAAAAATGTGCATTTTGCTTTAGGTTTACATTCTTATCTTTAATTTAATATTTTCAACCTAATTTCATGTTATTTTGGTTTAAAATTTGATTAAATGCATTTCTAGAACTTTGTTGATGTTTTTAGAAGGCTTTTGGATGAAGAAATCAAGTGTAAAAAGGATAAATTTTGTTAAGTGTGAAAACAGTTCAAAATTGCTAAAGTTGTCAGAAACTCATGACTTTAGTTCACAACTTTTGCTGCTGTTAAAAAAAAACACTACGTTTTATTTATCAGAAATTGATTGGCTAGGATATATATATGCTGCGAGCTCAACCCAAAACCCATTCCACACACTTGAAGGCACTTTGAGAGCTTTATTGTGCTAGGGTTTGAGCTTTTGATGAGTTGGGTCAAATAGTTGAAGCTTTAAAGAGATTTAAAGTCCATTTCTTAAGTTCCTTTGTTTGTTCTCCATTTCTCTTCTTGTAATCTTATAATGGCTATGAATATCTTGTGTATTTATAGGTTTTTGATGTTTATGAGTAGCTAAACTCTTTGCTCTAGGATTATTTTGAATCCTTATATAGATTAACATTATATTCCTCCTCTCTTTTTATGATTAATGATATCTCTGTGTGTGTGTGTGTTTATTTTACTCTTTCCTTAGTGCTTCTAAGTGATTGGCCACCATTTACATATTAAGTTCACTTAATTGATGCTTGAAAGGGCTAGATTGAGTATAAAACTTGGGTAAAATTATGCAAGAACTTGATATTTGCATGTTGAATGGATAGTTTTGCTTGTAAGATAGAGATATGCTTGTTAGCCTTGCATAGCCACATTAGGGTTAGTGTTTAAAATTGAGTTTTATTAATTATAACAATAGATTGGGCAATCAATTTAACTAAACACTTGTTCATGAATTGAGAGAGCCTGTCCAAGTATTTTTAGAACCCTAAGTTAGCACTTATTTTCATTAAAAGCATTTATGATAGGAGTTAATTTTGGTATTATGAAATGCAAGGGGGATAAATAATCTTGGGTCCCAATTTGTATTTGAAATTTGTGAATCATTTATTTTTCTTTATTTTTTAGTATTTTAGTTTGCAAAATCATTTTTCACCAAATTATGTTTGGCTCAACTTAGTTGGACCCACTTAGTCTTTTGTTTGATCACTATTTTTAAACAAATCTCCAAAAGAACGATGTATACTTTTATTATATTACTTGCTACGACCCGTGCACTTACAGTGAGCAATAGTAGTCAAGAAGAATGGTGGTGTGAGGAAGAGTAGAGGAAGAGAACTCTCGAAGCTTGGTTTAGGTCCAAATTGAATTGAAAGTCAAGGGAAAGTGGATATAAAAATATGATTTTTGCTTTCTTTCTTTTTCTTTTTTTTTTCTAATGTAGGGCTGTTTAGTAATTTTAGGTAAAAGCAAAATAAAATCCCTATTAACACAAGGAGGGTTCTAACTCAAGACTTAAGTAAGCACTAAAATAATTTCCACCAAATCACAATTTCTCTTATTAAATTTCCTCCCAAATATTAATAAAATGTTCATTTATCTTTATTCTACCTTTATAATTATATTATAGGTTATTGCATTCATTCTCTTCTCTCTCTCTCTCTCTCTATTTTTTTTTATTTGGCACTCCTTTTTTTTTTACAATTATTGATTTACTTATAGGATCTTATAGGATCTAATAGGAAATATTGGCAAAATGTCCAAGAGAACTTAGAATGCTTAGGTCAATCTCCTATAAATTCTTAGGTTGAGATGAAGTTGAAACTAAGAGAGAAGTTTGTGCCAACTATCTATGCGAGCAAACTATACAATCAACTACTTAATCTTAAGCAAAGTTCTACAATATCTGAATAATGTGTTCGAGCTTTCTTAGATAACTATCAAAAGGTTTGTTAATAGCCTTAGACTAGACATCCAAGAAGAATTTAGGATAAATTTCTTAGACACCTTCGAAGAAGCATATCATAAATCGATGGAGATATATTTACTATTTAGGTACCCTTTTGTTAAGAGTTTTCCTATATAAGGAATAGTGTACTAATATATCACTCATAACTATATACTTATTTATCAATCCCTAGAATTTTTGCCTAAGTCAAGTTTGCAGCTTTATCCAAGTTAAACCTCTAATCTTAAGAGTAATACCAAGCACGTTAGAAAGTCTATAGGTTCTAGTTCCCAATCTAATAGACCATCTATTGTGTGTTTTCAATATGAATAAGGAAGTTGAGGCTGATATACTGGTTGACCTTATTGACTGTCATTCTGATGTTGATGAAGATATTATATTAATGGGTTCTAACTTTAACTCGAACGCCTGAACATTGTAAGGATTATTAAACTTACCCTATTCCTTAAGAACTCTTGGAAGAGAAATAACATCTTTCACACTTTTTTGGAAATTTTAGGAACATGTATGTAAACTAATAATTAATGGGGTAGCATGAGAAATGTGATCTCTAATGGTGTGGTAACCAAATTTGGCCTTCACTTAGAGCCTCATCTTGAACCATTTCATCTAGCTTAGATAAATACATCACCTGTCCTTATTACTCAACAATGTCACTTTCCCCTTCAATTAGCGATGAAATCCTTTGTGATGTGTGTTCCCTATGGATGTAACTCTCATCATTTTAGGATGCTCTTGGATTTATTATTATAATACCACCAATCATAAGTGAAAGAACACATATATGTTCAAACATGAAGGAAAGACAATTTTATTACATTTTACAAACCCCAAACTTGAATCTATAAATCAATGAGCTAAGCTACACATTCTTAACCTATTAACAAGTAGAAAATTTAGCTCATTTGTTATTTAGCTCACATGTAAGAACCCTCTTGATATTTCTTAGTTTTTATCCTAAATAAGCTCTTAATCCTTTACCTTTCCATCTGACAGCTCATTTCCTTGACTTTATTACAACCTTTAGCCTATCACACTCCCAAATATCTTGATGAGATTAGGCATAAGTTAGCATTGAGTATTGATAAATATAAATTAGATACCAATGCTTGTTGGCTACATAGTACCCATCAAATCAAGAACCCAAGTCAAGTCAAGAATAAGTAATAGCTTACAAATTAGGAAATAATACCCAATAAAGTTAAAGAAACAATAGTATACCCTATAAAATCTAGGAAAAGCACTAACATGAATCCATCACTATAATCTTCTCCATACCATTACTGTTCCATAGAAGCCCATGTTTATCTCTTTCAAATCCTTCATTACTACCATTAACACCTGCTTTGTGTAACATCTTAAGTTTTAATCCCCTGATTAATAAATTTAATTAGGATAATTAAGCAAATTGAAGTGGTGTATGGCCAGAGAGGTCTAATAATCATGTTTGATGTTATTTTAGCCCTAGTTGTGGGTTCGGTATTGAGTCAGGTTACCCGAGCATCGAAAGGAGGAGAAAATGAAGAGTTGAAGTTGTTGTGCCAGACGCCACGTCGCGTAAATCATCTATCACAGTGTACAACCATCTCTGAGTGAGGGAGGACCTCTTTGTGCTATGTGCTGTGGCGCGTTGTGCATCTTCCATGGCATATGGTCATTTTTTGTACTTTATCATATGTGAATTGAGATAGAAAAAGAAAGAAGAGAAAAGAGAGAAAGAAGAGGCATGTCTAAGCTCTACTAGAGTTTACTTGGGGATCACTTTGAGAGTATTTTGAAGGCTACAAATACCCAAGGTAAGTGTCATACTCATTAATCTCCCTTTTTCTTCCACATTTATGAGTTTATGGTTAGGGTTTGATAGTTGAAGTGAAATTTTAGTCCATATAGGTTATGGGTCCGAATTTATTGACTTAAATAGAGTTAATGGGGGTAGATTAGAGTATTTAAACCTAGGTATGATGAGTGTTTATGTCTTAGGTTGTTGGGCACCATAAATACCCGAAAAATCCCATTTATTATGGTGGTTAAAAGTTTGTGATGCCATTAATGGGAATTTAATGGCTAATTAATGCTATTGGGAGCTAAAGGTAACTATTAAACCTAATGGTTAGGCTCTACCTCTTGTAAAGTGAAGGTTGGGCAAATTAGAAGTTGAGATTGAGGGTTTAATTATTTGAGTTTAGGTTGTTAATGGAATTCAAATTGATTGCTTGTAGCTTTGACTCTTGGTCACCTTTTTGGAGTGGAAATTCAAGCTTGGAGACTAGTTAATTGAGGGGTAAGCCTTTGACCTCTCAAAAGTTTAGGGTAAAGGGGGGAAAAACTCTACTTTAGGTAGTTGTTTGCTAATTTATGGCTAATTGGTTGTTGAGTATGAGATTATGAATGTTACATATATGAAATTGATTGTTAAAATAAGAACTATATATTAGCTTCATTAAGTGCATGAAAAAGCTATTCTTGGGCTTGAACTTGCAAATGCAAAGTCGAGGGGATTTTGACTATAAACATGCTATTATTTGTGAAAAATGAATGTTTGTAAATGAGAAATGAATTTTGAGAAAAGATGAGAATATACACTTGGGTAGTGCAAGGTCGTGAGCCTAATGTGATTGTTGTATTAGTGAGTTTATAAAAGTAAAAAGTGAGAACAAGTGAGTATAGTTTATGGCATGATCAGTGGCGGGAGTTCGCCTAGGGATTGGGAGTAGAGAAAATTGATATGGTAATTAGGCTGCCCTCTGGTGCATGGGAGCTATAGCCTTATCCCACTATTTATTGAGGGACTGTTCCATAATTTGTCGAGGGATTAGAATCTAGTTATCTCCACTGGTTCAATAAGAAGAATAGCTTAGGGTATGAGACACCCCAAGGATTCAAGAATGGGAGAAGCTGTGGTCCGAGAGTGAGTCCTGTGATCTTTGGCCAAGTCACACCTTACAATTAGTGAGCTTAGGTAGTTCAATCACACGGATGGAGCCCTAATCAATATTATAGCCCATGGTTTCAGTCTGAGGAAATAAAGAGGATATAAGGTTGGTTGATCATTGCCTAAGTAATTATATGATGTGTCACACGTGCTAAGTGGTGGCAGGTCACCAGAGTATGGGTCTTATCACATATCTGAGAATATGGTGACATTGCACCTAATTATGTGAGTAAAGAAGCTACAGAGTGATAAATGATAAAATGTGATATATGGGGAAATGTTTTATAAATTTGATCTCATTGTGCATGAAATTGTTTTATAATTGATATATAATTATATAGGGTAGGTTCAACCTTAGTTATTGAGTGGCTAGACTCACTCTTATTTAATACTTTTCAAGCTCTAGCTTTAGTGTTGAGAGGGAGAAGACTAAAGAGTCAGAAAATTAGTACATTCCTTCTTGTATGCCTCTAGTTTGATGTATTTGTGTAATAGCATATAAATTGCCAATACTAGGATGCATAATTCCATACTTGCACTATTTTGGTTTGGAAATGTTAAAAATTGTATTTTGAGCCCTTAGCTTATGTGTATGGGGAAATATGTGTTTATAGGGCCAAAATACTAGTACAAGTGTAGAAAAGAAGATTTAAACATGTTTTGAATGATTTGAGTTAAATACAATGCAATTTACTTTCCCCTTTATTTTTCTTAAATTGGGGTTGAGGAGTGAATTTTTGTTGTAATGGTACTTTGATGCTTGTGACATGTTGTACTGGTAGTTTTAGGTCTATAGGATATGGTCCAGGTTTTAGAAAATGCTTTTGGCACTTGTTGAGGGTTTTGGACACCCACTTTATGTAAACGTGTTAAAAAGTGGTTAAAATGTGTTTGGGTGTCCAACTTCCTAGTGTGACTTGTTTTAGAAGTAAAACCTGTGCCATTAATTAGTACAGGAAAAAAGTTTTTTGTAGATACTTAGATCGCGTCATTTAGACATCGGATAGAGAATTAGGGTGGCCTAAAAGTTCCCCAATTCTACTATCAAATTGATTGTAGAACCAGTGAATTTTCGTGTAACACGCTACAGTGCATGGTTCTTGAGCCGCGGCACATGGCACAGAGAGCAACATGCCACGGCGTCGAGTACGCTCGTTGTGGCGTATTGCTCTATACTTGAGGACATAAATTATTTTTCAATCATTTTTCAACCTTTTCACTCTTCTGAGGTATCCCATGCTTTCGAAACTTATTTTTACTTTGATATGAAAGATTTTATCGATGTTAACTTGTTTCCATTTAGAAAACTTGGGATCCCTTATTTTTGAATTAGAAACTTGGTAATCACTCTTTAGAGACAATTCCTTGATTACTCTGAGCTTTATTTGTTAAATGTGTTTAGTGTAGTGAGACGTTACAAACTCGGTATGGTATTACACTTTGTGAATCAACCAATTTTGGGATTTGACCACCCTTCCATTCTATTAGAGAGAGGCGATAAAGGGAATAGGTTCAGTGGTGGCATTAGAGAAAGGAGGGATCTAGGTATACAACTAAGCTTAAAGAAAAGATTCAAATCTTTGAAGGGAAAAACATGAAGATAACATGAAGGCAAGCTCAAATGGGTGATATAAGAACACGATGTACAACCTAAGAATATAGACTAGTATAAACGATATGAGAACTTGCTTGATCTAGGAACTCTTCCTCTGTAGCAAAAGACTTCACAAATTTGTTGTTGATGATACAAGCTTGCTAGATTGTTGATGGATTGAAGTGAAATTTTCCTCAAAAAATTAGGTAAAAGCAATAAAAGCATGCCATATAAGCATAGTTAATCAACTAACAATCAAACATTAGGGTCTACTAATATAGGGTAAAATTGCACTATTTTAAAAACATTGGGGGCAACATTACTTTTAAAATACTTAAGGATATCAATTGCATTTTTAGAAATACTTAAGTATTAGGGAATATTAAAGTGCATTTTTACCTTTAAGTGGTGTTTGGATTGATGAATTTGAATTTAAATTTTAGATTTAAAATTCTTTGTTTAGATAGTATAAAAAATTTTAAAGATAATAAAGAGATAAGTTAAGATTTGAAATAGAAATAGAAGGTTGAAAGTAGCAAGCTTACCTTTATTCTTCAATTGGTGAGAAACAAGAATGAGAAATGAGAGGAAAGACGAGAATAACAAAGGCACTGCTAGTAAAGACACTAGAAATTAAAGGGAATTTGAAATTATATAGAAGTTATAATGAAAATGTAGGGACTTTTATATAATTTGATTAAATCCAAACCCTAATTCAAATCCTTATGTATCCAAACATAACATAAAAGTATTTTCATGTGTTACAAGGCACCGTAAAGGGTATTGTAGAGCACCGTAGTATATAATGGTCTAACCTACACTAATGGTTAGTTAACCATTCATCAAAATTTAATATTGCATTGACTTTAAAATATTAATTGCCACATGTATCCCATAGAGCTCCTTTAGGAATACTTCAAGGACAAAACCACATTGTAATGACCTTAAATTTTAATTGAACAAAATTTTTCTCTCCATAGATATTTTACTTAAATAAGTTTTTTAGCAAGTTTGATTTTATTTTATTTTAAATTATAGAAAAATTTTGTGCTCTTTGTGGTAATTTTCTTATGCCATTCTTGTGATTTTCTCTTACTCTTTCTTGTAATTTTTCCAAATACTTATTTGATCAAATTTTATATCTTTGTGTGAATGAAAAACAAAGCATTCTTGTCTCTTCTCTTTACCAACCTTAGAATTCTTTTTCCTCATCATTGCCAGACATTTTCTCTTCACCTTTGACTTATTCTTGTTCCTGTCGTTGGTCTGCTCCCTACCTCATCAAAAAGTTTTTGCTATTAGGATTATTAGGTTGCTAGAATTTATTCCTTCTTTGCTATTCTTTATTGTTTCTTGATTCAAGCTTGATGGTAGAGAGAGAGAGTGTGTGTGTGTGTGTGCATTCAACTTCAATTCTTCCTACTTCTTTACTGTTGAACATCTTGTGTATGTGTATGTTAAGCTTAATTCCTTTCTTTTCTTAGCCAGTGATTTTTGGTCTTTCTCTCTCGTTCAAGCTACAGTGCAGTGCCCCACTTTCCTTTATTAAAGTCAATGACATGTTATTTTTAAGCTGTCACCACTGCATTTGAGGTTGAGGTAAATTATTGATCATTTCTTCTCCCTTTTCAATTGTAACAGCACCACCGAATCATTCCCTCCTTTCTTCAACCTATTGATTCAGTCCCTGTTCCAAATTGTTGTGATATTTTTGGTTAAAATTAAGGTGGTGTTTCAGTTGATGCTGGAAATTATTTTATGGTGATCTTGAGCTGAAATTTAATTAATAAAAGTAAAAATTTAGAAGTTATTATAATTTCTTGGTTATTCATCTCATAAAATTTTCAATGATAAACGGATGTCATCAAGGTATTTGCAAAAATGTGTGAAAGAAGAAATTCGTGAATTAAGTGTTGTTAAGCCCTCATGTTATAGTTTGGAAAAGTATATGTAAGTTTTGATTCAAGTTATTAATTGAAATTTTAAAATACCAAAGTAAGAGAAAAGATTACATAGGACGCTTGTGTCATATTTTATTAAGTCTAAAGAAAATATAAGGATGGTTGATTAGGTTTATTATAATTTAAGATTGAGAATGGGCCACAAAAAAGTATGAGGATAAATTGAGGTTTGTTAATTGGTTTAACTAACTCAAGGTTATTTAGAACATAATTGGTGAGAGTATAATCTTTAATATTGTTTGGATTGAATTCAAATTCTCATTAAGAGATTGGAAAATTTCTTAATAAATGATTATAGAATTACTATTTATTTGTCAGGAAACTAAGGGTACCATTAGAATTAAAGTAAAAGGTTAAGAGAAGTATGCTTTAGAATTTTGAAAAACTTTCAGGTGAGTGAGTAGCACTCCAAATCAATTTTTGGTAGAATTTTTATAAAATTATTTTATTTAAACTTTACTATTATTCCTTTATAAATTGTACAAATATTCTTGTTAATCTTTTTTTTTAACAATTTTTTTAATTTATGAACACCTGTTAATTTTACTAAGGATTTGTATTGTTGATAAGCATTAATTGAAATGTGTATACGATAAATGGTATTATTTTTCATAAGCTGTTTAATTATTTAATTCTACGTTGATATAAATTTTTTATTGCAATGATACGTGTATGGAAGAAATGATAATAAATTTGGATAATGAAAAATGATAGTTGGACAGTATTTGCAAGTGAAAATTTTGAAACTATTTTTCTTGCTCCATTCACGCTTGATTTTAATGAGGGGGACTAAGTTCAAAATGTTGGATGCTAACGGCAGTTTCATTAGCCCTCTACGCGTCATGGTCTACCTAGCTAGCAGGTGAATTGGAGGTGCTAGCCCCATGTAATAGCCAATGTACCTGAAATGAAAGGATGATTATTTATGAGCATTGCACTCATGTTTGTTTTCATAGGCATTGTGCCTTCCCTTATTTCATGGCTTTCAACTACGCTTGACTGGTTACTTACCCTCGTGGACTATGTGTCCACGCTTGATTGATTATTTATCTTTATAGACTGTGTATCCATGCTTGTTATTTCTTTTGATAAAGCCCTCTTAAATTTAAATTTATCATTTTTCTATTAATTCTCTAAAAGCATTTTTTTGAATCACACTATTATTGAAAATTTTTTTATATGTTATGAACTGTACAAATTTTAAACACTTATGTGACTTTAATAGCACTGTTTAATTTCACAGTTATATTATTGAGAAAACTTGTTATTTATTGTTAGGTTAAGTATATGTTTCATTATTTCATTAAGTTTATTTTGAATTTAAATTTATTAGTTACTATTTTCATAATTTTTTAAAATTATAATTTTGATTGAAATACTACTCACCAAAAATTTCTTTAGCCTTTATTACTATAGCTGACCTTATGTCTCTTGTAGATCATTGAGGGATTTTATTGCTTTTTGGAAAGAGAAGCACATTGTGATTATCTTTTTTGGTGAAACTTTATACTATATTGTGTAATTGTAAGTTAGTGCTCCACATATATCATAATTAGATCCTAATGTTATTTTGTCAATACATAACTTATTGTTATGGAGTTAGTCTCCTTTGCTAGATTGGTTGACAATTTTTGTTATAGTAAAAATTTTAGAAGCTTTAATTTATAAGGAAGACTTTGTCAAAATTTTTACATAACATTTAAAACTTCACAAATTTCATTATTGTATATAACTTATATATATATATATATATGTATGTATGTATGTATGTATGTATGTATCGATAATTTAGCTTAACCTCTAATTAATTGAGGCTTATGAAATATGAGTTCATCTCATATTTCATGCCGATCATACTTATAGTATCAGGGTATGATAGATGATATCAGAGCTTAAGTTTCTATGGTTACATGGAGCAATGATTCTTCTTTAGAATTTCAATTATTATTGTAAGCTTGGGCATAATAATAATTGAGACTTCATTGAAGGTTCTATTAGGATATCCTAAAGAGTCATGCCCTTTCTTATTTATCGTGCTTCCCACATTGTTACTATATTTTGAATTAAATGTCTCTTATGTTTCTTTGTATAATGAGACTGCCACCTCAATGTCATCCTTTTAGTAAAAGTTCTAGTAGCAGTAGGATATCTAATAGGTCATTTACTTCACATAATGAATCACCCTTCATGGTCAAGGGCAGGGTCATAGGCTAGCCAGGATTAGGGATGGTCGGCCCTATAGGCATATTCAAGAGATTTTATTGAAGATCAAACCTTTAAACCCTCAATCTCATAACGATGCTTCATCATCTACACATGATACTAAAAGGAAGACTAATAGTACTGTTAAAGAAGAGACTGTTATAGTTAAACTGACCATTTTTATCAAGCGGAATCCTCCTATTTTTATTGAAACTAATGAAAAAACCTAGTGATGTTTCTTAAGGGCATTGAAAAGAGATGTTGAACCTTAAGATGTCTACATGTGTAGTATGTGGAGTTTGCTATTTGTCAACTTAGTAGGGTGGCAGAAGAATAAGTTAAGATCATTCCAGGTGTTAATGATAGAAAAGTGCCATCTTTGTCTTTAGGAAGAATTAAAGGATGTATTCCTTCAATATCATTTTCCATAGAGTAAGAAAGATGCCAAAATTGAAGAACTCTTAAATTTGAAATATACTGAATTTGTATCAGAATGTGACCAGAAATTTATAAAACTTTCTTCTTTCCCTCCTCACATAGTGCCTTTTAAAAAAGAAAGGATCCGTATAATTATTCATGGTTTACCCCAAATGATATATGATCTAGTATCTATTATGATGGAGCTCTTTACTAGCCATTCATAAGCTTTGAACACTACTCTCAGAATTGAGTTGAAGCATCAAGAAAATAAGGCACTTTTTAAGAAGCATAAGAGGGAAGATGAAGTGAGATCTTAAGGTTCATCTTTTAAGAGTGATCAATTTCAAGGGTGATTTTACTCTCATAAAAAGCAGTAGATTTCTAGATCTTATGTCCCTCCTTCTGCTAGTACCCCAGTTTCCAAACATAATTTTAGGAGTGCTAGACTGCAGTCTTAACCAGCTTTGGATTAGCCAAGCTATGTTGGAGTTCCTTGTGCCACTTGTGGAAATTTTCATTCTAGACCTTGTCACAAGGCATCTGATGCTTGTTTTGAGTATGAACAGGTGGATCATTTGAGAATAAATTGTCCCCTTATTTAATTTGTGTCTAGCCAGGGATCTGTTTGACTACCTCCCCATTCAATTGCTGCTGTGGGAGCATCTCTTGCTACTACTGATAAGGATATGTTAGAAAAAAAATCTAGAAACAAGGACAATCTTTAAGGCAAGGACAAGCATTGGTTTGTGCTATGACCCGATAGGATTGTAATAACCTTAAATTTTAATTTGAACAAAAAATTTCTCCCCATTAGATATTTTAATTAAATAAGTTTTATTTTAAGTAGAAAGGGGTAGTTGATAGGAATTTATGCTAGAAATTTTCTCAAGAATCTAGGGTCTAAATTTTTTTTTTGAGCAAAAGTTTAGTTTTAAATTATAGAAAAATTCTGTGCTTTTGGTAATTTTTGTGTACCCATTATTGTGATTTTTTTATGTTCTTTCTTGTAATTTTTTCAAAAATTTCTTATATTAGATTTGCTATTTATGTGAACAAAAGAAAAATAGAGCATGACATTTTCCTTTTTTCCACCACCCTTATACATAGATCTTTATAGTCAGTTCTTTTTTCTAACTCTTATCAATATCCTTACCTTACTATTGATTGAGCATGCTCGTTGCTATTGTTGCTTCAACTACTGTCGTCCTCGTCGTCTACTTTACTGGCCATAGTAATAGTTGAGTTGTAGATTCTCTTTCCCTATTATCATTGTTGTTTTGTGTCATCATGAGGTGTATAATACTCTACTACTTTTCTTGCCATTGGTCTGTGTACTCGTTGCCACCTTCTACGTTTTTCTTTATTCTAGTTCGTCTATCACTGTGAGGGAGTAGATTAAAGTTTTATGTGGGTTTTCTTAGTCATGTGGTTGTCGGTGGTGAGTGGACAATTAGGCATCATTTTTATTATTCCTCACCTGTTAAATGTCTTAGTGTAATGAAAGCTTAAGGTCTTTCTTCCTCTTTTTCGGTCTATGCTTTCTGCTCTGTCTCTTCTTCTTTAAACAGTATGGTAGAGGCACGTAGATCAATCTTTAAGTGGTTTGTAAGTTCTATGCATGATAGTTACTGTTGCACTTTGGTAAAGGTAAAACACTAATTTTTCCTTCTATTCCTTCAATTTCATTAGCAGCGTGATTCTTTCTCTTTCATCCACTATTGAGGGTGGTGCTCTGTTTTTCAATATGTCTATTATGAGATTTGTAGTAAGGCTTAGGTGTTGTGTTGGTAAAGATTGGATACTATTGTTTTATTATGCTAGGCTAAAAAATTTAGTAAAAGCTAGATATTGGAAATTATTGATATTTTCTTGGATGCTTGCCATATAATTTAATTAATTGTAAATGTTTTTATAATACTTGTAGGAATAATTGAAAGAAGAAATTGATGGAAATAAAATTGTTAAATTTTATACTAGGGCCTAGAAGAATTATATAGGCAAATTGAGAAATTATATGTCTTCATATAATGTGTAACTTGATCTACTTATTGGAATTATACAACACCTAGAAGGAAATTATTAGATGAAAGAGTAATTAAGATTTTGTTAAGTCTAGAATAAGAGCTATATTGGTGGCTAAAATGAAATGCTACCAAGTATTCTTAAATTACTTGATAGAAGTTATTAGTGGGTTTTGTAACATTTGAGGAAATTAAGCCTAATTGATTAGCTTAATAAGTATGGTTAGTGGATTGATAAAGTGTGTAGCCTAAGGGGTCTAATTAATTTGGCTTTGACTTTAGCCTATGATATGGACCTACGTTAATGGTAGGCTACCCAAGCAAGGAAAGAGGAAGAAAAAGTAAGAAGAAGCCCTCTATGCCATATGCTGCAATGTGTGGAAAATTCTCCATAGCGTACAGAGGCAGATTTACATGTATTAAGCCTTTCGATGCCATGCGTTGCGGTGCGTGCATCGTCTGTTGCGGTGCATTTCCAATTTTTACATAATATCAGTCATGAATCAAGTCAGAAATTAAAGGGAATGAGATAGAAATTGAGAACAAGTGACCTGAGCTCTAGTAGAGTTTGCTTTTGGATGACTTTGGGAGTATTTCAAAAGCTATCAACACTAAAGGTAAGTATCTTACTCATTAATCTCTTACTTTCTTCCACATTTATGAGTTTGTTTTGTTATGGTTTGAGTTAGGAGATTGGTTTTTTAGTCCATAAGAGCTATGGGTCCGATCATATTAACTAAAATAGATATAATAGGGGTTGTTTATGGGAGATAAACCCTACATTAATGATTTTGTCAAGATTTAGTTGGAAAGGGTTATTTTCATGCAAATTTTACAATTAATATGGTTGTTAGGAGTATTGGTGGACCATTAATAGTGATTCCTTAAAGTCATTGAGGGTCCATGGAACCTAGTGAACCTATTAGGTATGAATGGGTAGTAAATCTATGGATTGATATAATAGAGAATGTAGAATTTAGTATTAGTAGATCTTTAAAAATGGAATAATTATGATATCCTTGTATTATGGTTGTTGTGTGGTTCAATTTAGCACCATATGAGCTTGCGAGAAGCTTTATAAGTGATTATTTTGAGAGGTAAATCTTTGACCTCTCAAAATTTTGAGGTAACCAAAGAAAACCTAATTTATAGAGTTGAATATTAATTAGTTATTTGTTGAAAATGGATTGATTTGAGATATGATTTATATTTTAAACCTTTGATGCAAATTCAGCATATTTGATGATGTGACATTGTGAAAATGCTATGTGTATTCATATACATATAAATAATGATGATGATTGAGAATATGTGAGCATGTGTTAATAGATATATGAAGTATAATGGTGAAAAAGAATTTTAGATGCTGATGGATGTGATGAGAGGATTGTATTAATGGTATTAATTGTCATAAGTGCATAGTATGTGTCAAATATGCATCGCATGATTATTGGTGGGAGTTCGCCTAGGGAGAGGAGTAGATAGTTAAATCCACATGATATTGGTAGTGACCGTTATAATCAAGAACTTACCTTATCACTGATCGTTGAAATCAAGAGATAGCCCATATTTCATAGTTGATTTAAGGCTATCCTACTTATTTTATGAGAGACTCAAAGCTAACTAGTTCCACCGATTCATGAGGAGGCTAGATTAGGGATAAGACACTCTATGGTTGTTAGTATTAGGAAAAATTAAATTATATAAGTAAGTGAGTTAATCCTAGCTCGATAGCTCCTCACAAATAAAAGGCTGGGTTAGTCCATGAAGGACGAGCCACGTAATAGCCACCAATGTCATATCAGAGGTAGCAAGAGGGTAAGGTTGGCATTTGATCATGCATTTAGAGTCTGATCACATGGTTGTTATTATTATGATCTGGCGTGGGTTAAAAGCGCATGGTTGGTATTATCATGACCTCGTGTTGTGCATAGTCATTTAATATGGTTATATTTTCCTTTGGCTTAGTTATATGATTATTAGTATTGTGAACTGTGGCTAAGCTCATCATATATATTGTAAATGTGTGTTCTTGCCTATTTGCATCTATTTTCAATTGATATGTAACTATATAGATTAGGTAAAACTTGATTAGGGCCTAACTCATTGGATCCAAGTCGAGAAAAACACATAGAGGCTTAGGATTTATAGATTAATCCTTTTGCATGCCTCTCATTATTGTTTTATGTGTATAGATGTTGATACAATTACTAACTAGGAATCACATGATATTTTTATACTAGCATTGTTATACCATACAACTTGTGTATTTTGTCCTTTAGGTTAGTAAGTTGTGATTATAAACCTGTGGATAGGGCCAAAATACTCATGCAAGCAAGAACATGTGTATTTTGAATGATTTAGAATGAAATTGGTTGTTTTATGCAATGTTTTCCTCCCCCTGTGTTTAATGAAATTTAGGGTTAAGTGGTGATTTTGGGTTATATGTGCATTTAGTTGAGTGTGGTACGTTGCACAGGAAAGTCTATTGAGTATGGTCGGAAGGTTAGTATAGTCTTTTGGTACTTCTGGTTGAGTTAGGACATTATTGATGTGGAATTTTTGTGAAAAAAATGGTAAAATGGGTTTTAGTGTCTAATTTTTTTGTAAAAAATGAATTTAAGTTTGAAACTTATGTTATTAGCTAGAGTTAGGAGAAAAATTCATATAGATACTGAAATCACCTCAATTGGACATTGGACGGAGATTTGGGATGTGTTTGAAGTTTGATCACTGTGCTATTAAATTGATAACTGATTTCTGTCATATTCGTGCAATGCACCATGATGCATGGCACAGAGAGGGCTAAGCCACAGTGCATGTCACATTTTTAGCACAAAACATAGTTTTGAGTTTTTAAACTCAATGTTTTGGTTCCTAACCAATTTCTAAGCTTTTACATTGTGTTAAAACTTTGATTTGAAAATAATAAGTGTTTGATAGAGATTATTAAATGTTGAATTTTAGGACTCCATTGTAATGATTTGAGAATAGTTCTCATTTATGTAATTTTACAAACTTGGTAATTCTTTGAGGATTTAGTCCATAATTACCTCAATATTATAGTTTTATGATTTTGTAAGGGGAATCTTATAGGTTCCATGAGAATTAAGGGGTTAATGAGGAATTTAAAGGGCTTATTGAATAGCTTAAATATTAATTTAGAATGATTATTATCAAAAAAAAAATTTCATAATGACATAAAATGTGTCGATTTACATACTAGATTAATTTGGAGCAACATTGGAGTAAGTAAGAAATCGAGGAAGCTTGAATATAAGGTTTTTGAAACTTTCAGTTGAGGGAGTAGCATTCCAAATCAATTTTTGGTAACATGTTTATAAAATTCTTTCATTTAAAATTTTTTTAATAGTTCTTTATAAAATTGTACAAATATTATTGTTAATCTTATTCTTTCTAATAATTGTTTTATTTATGAACACGTGTTAATCTTATTAAAGATTTATATTGTTGACAAGCAATGATTGAAGTAAATATATAACAACTAATAGCATTTCTCATAAGTAGCTTAACTATTTAATCTTACGTTGATATAAATTTATTGTAATGACTCATGTATGGAGAAATTGATAATACATTCAAAATAACATAAAAACAATAATGAATGATACTTGCTAGAGAAGATTTTGAAACTATTCTCTTACACCGTACATACTTGATTTTTACTAAGAGAGACTAAGTTCAAAACCCTGGATGTTAATGGTAGTTTTGTTAGCCTTTAGCATGCCATGATATAACTAGCTAGTATAGTATTTGTAGGAAGTTTTAGCCCCGTGTGCAAGCTAACACATATGGAATAGAGGCTGGATATTCATGAGCGTTGCTCTCATGCTTGATTATTTCATGGCCTATGATGTGCTTGTTTCGTGGCTTCTAGCCGTGCTTGTTTCGTGGCTTCTAGCCATGCTTGATTGTTTTGCGGTCTTAAGCTGTGCTTGGTTGGTTATTTACCCTCATGAACTATATCCATGCTTATTATTCATTATGATCAATCCCTCTTAAATTAAAATAAAATTTGTTATTCATTTATTAAGTTTCTGAAAGTAGTTAATTGAATTTCATTATTAATGCAAACATTTATATTTTATGATCTGTACTTATTTTTAAACACATTTATGATACTAATAGCATTTGTGTAATTTTATAATGATATTATTGATAAAATTTACTTGTCATTGTTAATTTAAGCAGACATTTCATTATTCCATTAAGTCATCTTGAATTAAATTTATTAGTTACTATTTTCATAATCTTTGTAAAAGTTTATAATTTTGACTAGAACATTTCTCACCAAAATTCCTTTAGTATCAGATACGGTACCTGACCCCGCACCTCTTATGGTTTATTGAGGGATCTTATTACTTTTTAGAACAAAGGAAGTACATGGTGATTATTCTTTTTAGTGGAATTTTGTACTATATTTTGTAAATTATAAGTTAGTGCTCCATGTATACTACTATTAGATCCAAATCTTCTGTTGTTATGATGCAAGTTGCTAAAATGGAGGTAGACTCCTTACTGGTCTAGTTGGTAGGTTCTATTATTATTGTGAAAATTTGAAGAGATCTAAATTATAAGGGAGACTCTATCAAAATTTCTACAAAATGTTTAAAAATTTGCGAACTATGCTAACATATATATATATATACACACATATATAATTTACATATATTGATATTTCAGTTTAATTCCTAGTTAATCATGGCTTATGGAATATGAGTTTACCTCATATTTTATACCGTTCATACCCTTGATATCGAGGTGTGATGAGGATGCTCAAGCTTTAAATGACATGGTCACAAGTATTCTTACTCTATGTTTTAAAAGTGCATATGTATTGATTAATCCTAGTTCAACAAATTCTTATATTTATGTGAAGAACTCATCGAACTTTATGATCCTTTTATGGTTGCTACTCCAGTTGGAGAACCTCTCTTCGTTACATAGGGATACAAATCTTGTGAAATGTCTCTTAAGGATAGAGAAACCCTTATTGATTTGATGATATTAGATATGATTGATTTTGATGTAATTTTAAGTATAGATTAGTTAGCTTCTTGTCATGCGACTGTTGAATGCCACTTGAAAGTGGTAAGATTTGAAATTTCTGGAAAAATCCTTTTGTTTTACAAAGGAGTTAAATAGATAGATTGATTGGTTTAATTTCGGCCCTAAAAGCCCAACAACTTTTAATGGAAGTGCTAAAGGTACTTAGAATGGGTAAGGGATGTCAGAAACCAATTTCTAGTTTGGAATAAATTCTAATAGTTAGAGAATTTCTCGATGTCTTTCTTGATGAGTTGTCTAGATTACCTCTAGATAGAGAGATTGAATTTGCTATTGATTTGATTCTAGGTACTCAGTTAATTTCAATTCCCCCTTATAGAGTGGCACCATTTAAGATGAGAGAATTGAAAAGTCAACTACAAAAGTTATTGGATAAGGGATTTATTTATCCCAATACTTCTCCTTAGGGAGCATCAGTTCTCTTTGTGAAAATGAAAGATGGGTCGCTAGGACTTTCTATTGATTATCCACAGTTTAACAAGGTAACTATAAAGAACAAATACCCTTTACCTCACATTGATGATCTTTTTTATCAATTAGTAGGAGCTTAATGTTTCTCAAAGATTGACTTACGTTCAAGTTATCATGAGTTGAAAATTAAGAAAGTGGATATCCCAAAAACAACATTTAAAACTCGATATGGCCACTATGAGTTTTTAGTAATGTCTTTTAGGTTGACAAATGCTCCAGCTGTATTTATGGACTTGATAAATCAAGTATTTAGGCTATTACTAAACAAGTTTGTAATTGTTTTCATTGATGATATTTTGGTGTATTCAAAGAGTTTAAAGGAACATGAAGAACACTTGTGACTTGTATTGCAAACATTGAGGGAGCACTAACTTTATGCAAAGTTTTTAAAATGTGAATTTTGGCTTGATCAAGTTACCTTCTTGGGTCATGTTCTGTCTAAAGATAGTATACAGGTAAATCTAAGTAAAGTTGAAGTAGTTTAGAATTGGCCATGACCTATTACAGTTATAGAGATTTGGAGTTGCTTAGGCTTGGCTGGTTATTATCATTGTTTCATCAAAGAGTTTTCAAAGATAGCTTCACCCTTAAGTAGATTAACCCAAAAAAATGTGAAGTTTTTCTGAAGTGATAAATATGAGGAAAGCTTTCAAAAGCTGAAAGATTGTTTAATGTCTGCACCGGTGTTAAGCTTACTATTAGGGACTAGAGGATATATAGTTTATTGTGATGCATCTCGAGTTAGTCTTGGTTGTGTTTTAATGCAAAATGAGAGAGTACCAACTTATGCTTCTAGGAAACTTAAAAAACTTGAGCAAAATTACCTGACTCGCGACTTAGAAATGATAGTAGTTGTTTTTGCTCTAAAAATCTAGTGACATTATCTATATGGTGAGACATGTGAAATTTTCGCTAATCATAAAAGTCTTAAATATATATTCAAGAAGAAAGATCTTAATCATAGGCAAAGGAGATGGATGGAATTGCTTAAAGACTATGATTGCACAATTTAGTATCATCCTAGCAAGACAAATGTAGTGGCTGATGCTTTAAGTAAAAAACTTACAAGTAGTTTGGTGTTTATAACAATGGTAAGAAGACCTTTGGTGCAGGAAATTCATAAGCTTGAGCAAGATATGTGAAATTTAAAACTTCTGAAGGGGGTATTTTTGGCTCATATGCAATCCTATTCTTCCTTAATTAAATTAAAGCTGCTTGGAATTCAAATCCAAAACTTAATAAATTGATAGAACTAGTCGAGAAGGGGAAAACACTGAGTTCACTATTAACAAAGAGTGTCACACCCCAAAATTTGGAGAGCGACCGGCACAGGATGTGAACCATTTCACACATCCTGTAAGCCTTAAATTGTAAATTCACTCTATTTCTAAAATTAAATCAGATTTATATTGAAATTATAATACTTTTGACAATAATAATTATAACAAAGTTTCAACATGTTCATAAAAATTTTGACAAAACCCCTCCTGTAAATAGAATTTCTCAAAATTTCTACAATATATTGATACAGTCAAAATATCAATTAAATCAAGAGCTTAGCTCCTTCTAGCCGACAGACAGCATGTATAAAATAAAAGTCCTAGTTATAGCTTATGTGGAGCACCTAATCGTACTTTTCAAAAATAAAATAAAAATAAGATATATAAACATTTATAATTACATCAAAAGAAAAATTTCAATCAACCCTCCACCTGTCTATAAGTGCTCAAGGATCGGCAGGAAGATCAACGTCAGCTAAGGTATCTGAGACCAAAGATATTTTCCAGTGAATAACGTCCCAACAATAAACAATAGAATATAAATAAAATGAAAAGTTTGAAATAGTTATGTAGGTTAAATAGACAAAATTTTTATAAAAATTTAATGAACTTCATAATAATATGGCTCTATAAATTTCAAATAAAATCTCAAATCATCGAACTATCATAGCAAATGATAATATCAATTGATTTCAAGAAAGCACATAAATGAAATAAAATATTTATAAACAAATCACTAAATAAAAACCAATGAAATATGAAATCATCAAATAATTGGTTTCATAATTATAGGGACTTATCAGAACAATTAACAAACATGGACACACAGTCCACGAAAGTAAATAACCAAACGCGGCTTGTGCCACGAAAACAAACGTGGATACACAATCCACGAGGGTAAGTAACCAAACGCAGTCGAAGCTACGAAACAAACGTGGACCCACAGTCCACGAGGGTATATAACCAAACGCGGCCGAAGCCACGAAACAAACGTGAGTGCGATGCTCACGAATAACCATCCCTCCGTTCCACGTGCGTTGGCCATCGCACGGGGCTAGCATCTCCTATAAACACCCTGCTAGCTAGGTATACCATGGCGCGCCAAGGGCTAACGGAACTGCCGTTAGCAACCAGTGTTCTATATAAAGTCCCTTTTTAAAACCATTTTCAAACATGCGAGAAATTGATCACTATTCAATCAAATTTCCCTTTTCAATGTCGAACTCGCATGAATCATTTCTCCGTAACAATTCAATAATTTCCAAATTGAAATCCCACAATTAGAATTCAAACTTGTATTTACTGATTAACTAAAATGATCAATTCTGGTAAAATAATTTCACGAAATAAAGTAATTTAATCAACAAAATATCTCATAATCACATTATTGTCGTAAAAAAAATTGCATAAAAATTTAATATTTGAATAAAGGAGATTTTAATGAAATATCAGTTGGGACGCTATTCACTTACCTGAGGCAATCCAACCATTGAAATTTACCCATTTAGCATTCCCCACAAGGTTTATTCCTGAAATATCCAATATAATAATAATAATTGAATCTCTAAAATTTTATAAAACTCATAATTGTTCACTCACTCAATTATCATAGTATATTCTCACATTGTTCTTGGTCCCCAATCTTTTAATTTTCATTCCAAAGAAATTCATATCATCCGCATTCCTTTCCAGTGCACAAATCATAGTAATCTACTAACACATTTTAACTAATAATACCATCGTTTACACTTGCACTCTTCCCACAACATTGTGACTTGAAACCATAGCATTTTATTTTACATATTTGGAGGTTTAAATACAATCAGCTATAAATCCAAAATAAATAATTAAATAAAACAACATTCATCGACCCCCTACCATCATTTTGTTTTAAACACTTATATGTAAGCAAAGTCCTTAATCTCAAATTCCTATATAAGAATGTAATAACTTCTATATAAAGATCTAGTTATTGCATGGATTATTCCAAATACCATAGCTGAGATTCTATGGCTTACTTTACAACAGCAAGACCACTGGGCAGCTCTCGCATTTGCACCGAAAGTCAATCAACACATTCATAATCATGAATATATACATTTAGACACACACATGCGCAGACACTAACTGTACACAGCTTAAGAATCTCTATGAAGCTATGACCAAGTGATTTATAAAAAACTTCGTCATTGAAGGTTAAGGTGGAAGACAACCCCTATCACAATTTTTTTACAAAGATTTAGTCAATAGTTCATTACCCATACTTAGTTATTTATTTAAACCAAAACAATTTCTCTTCCCACACTCCATCAAACATCTTATGTGCACTCAAAAATCAAATCATACACAGGTACCAAAATTTATAAATTTCCAGCCATAATCCATCTAAATGATTCAAAGTTATCCCAAACATCATTATTTATCTCAAAATTTCTTCACAATACTTTAGCCATAGTTAATTATTCCATTGAGACATAATTATCTCTCAAACCTTATATCAAATTCCTTGTGTGCAGAACTTCTAAACGCTTTAGTAAAACTCGTTCAGCTACAATCTCTGATTACCCAACAATTTCCATTCATCCATTATTAAATTCATTATGCTTTTCCAATCCAATTCCTCAACAAAAATCAATTTAAGCTCAAGAAAAATTCAAAACATTTACAGTCGAACAAGCAAGCAAGGAAAGCCAATATATATATGTATGTATGTATGTATGTATATACACACATACACATATATATATATCTTTATACACCACATAAGATCATTAAAGATGGAGAAGGGAAGATGAGCACTCTCATACCAGCCACGGCAACAACAACGATGAAGGGAGAGGAGGAGTTTGCTGCTGAACAGGGGAAAGAGAAGACCAGAAATCAGTCTCTTGCAGGAACGAACCACTTCCATAGTCCGAAATTTAAAAACCCATAGCACAATATTAACAGAGGAAGAAGAACGGCAGGCGGCGCAAATGAACATCGTACAGACGAATGGGACAACAACTCACTGTTGCACGATCAGCGACTCAAAACAGAGGAAGAGGAAAAGGAAGGCTGCAGCACGCTCAAGGTCACCGGTGACAGATGAAAAGGACGGCAGGGGAGACACACTAGAGAAGACACGAGTATGGTTCAAAGCTCTCACCGACCTCCTTGATCTGGAACTTTCGAAGCCTATGACAAAAAGACAAAAAAAAGAAAAGCAAAGGCCCCCCCCGCGTGCGTATCTGATCTCATCTATTGCATTATTTATTTTTAGTATTTTATAATTAATTTATTTTATTTTATTTTATTTTTGACCAAAGGGAAAAAAATGATAATTTAGCCCACTCATTAGTAAAAATAAAATTTTCTTCTCCTTGATAAATCTATACCAATGTGCAAATAAATAAATATATATATATATATATAAATATCCTTAAAATATTTTATCATTAATTTTTAATTTTAATTATATTCTAAGTCATTACAAAGAGGGAGTTTTAAGATGTGATAACAGAATTTGTATTCCACAAGTTAAAGAGTTGAGAAGACGTATTTTGGAAGAAGCTCACCATTCTACATATACAATCCATCCAGGGTTTACAAAGATGTATTAAGACTTAAAGCAACTGTATTGGTGAGATGGAATGAAAAGGGATATATTAGACTTTGTTTCATAGTGTTTAGTATGTCAACAAGTTAAGGCTAAACACAAGAAGCCAATAAGGACACTTTAGTGACTAGAAACTGTAGAATGGAAGTAGGAAAAATATCACAATGGACTTCATTATAAGATTACCTCAAACCACTAAGAAGTATGATTCCATTTGGGTGATTGTTGATAGATTGACCAAATCTACGCATTTTGTTCTAGTCAAGATGATGTATACTGCTAGCGATTATGCTCAAATTTATGTTGATCAAATTGTACGTTTGCATCGAGTTTCAATATCTATAATTTCTAACAGAAGACCATAATTCACATCCTGATTTTAGAGATCATTTTAAGAAGCTTTGGGAACTCGATTGGATCTTACCGCAACTTTCCATCCGCAAACAAATGGTCATTCTAAGAGGACAATTCAAATTCTTAAAGACTTGTTGAGATCTTGTGTTTTAGACTTTGGAGGAAGTTGGGATAAGCATTTAGCATTGATAGAATTTGCATATAACAATAGTTATTAAGAAAGCATAAAAATGACACCATTTGAGGCCTTATGTGGTAGGCAGTATAGATCTTTGATAGGTTGGTTTGAAGTTACGGATGCTAAAATTTTGGGATTAGACTTTGTGCAAGATGCTAAAGAGAAGGTGCATGTTATAAAATAAAGATTGTTAGTAGCCTAAAGTCAACAAAAGCCTTATGTAAATCATCACCACAAAGAATTAGAGTTCATGGTAGGAGATAAAGTTTTCTTCAAAGTATCACCTATGAAAGGTGTCATGAGTTTTGGGGAAGAAATGCAAGCTTAGTATAAGGTACATTGATCCATTTGAGATTCTAGATAGAGTGGGTGCTGTTGCTTATCGTCTTGGTTTGCCTTCAAAGTTAGTTGGTATTCATCTTGTATTTCACGTGTCATTGTTGCAGAAGTATTTGTATGATCCTTCCCATATTGAAAAAAACAAGAAATCCAAGTAAATAAAGACTTGTCCTATGAAGAGGTTCAGCTATTCTTAATAGGTAGATAAAGAAATTAAAATCGAAGGAGATTGCCTCTGTGAAGGCTTTATGGTGTAATCATTCTATTGTAAAAGCTACTAGGGAAATAGAAAGTGAAATATGGGAGAAGTATCCGCATTTATTCAACAATTAAGGTGAGCATTCATTCAAGTTTGGAGGACCGTATTTCTTAAGGAGGAAAGAATGTAATGATCCTAAATTTTAATTTAACAAATTTTTTTTCACAATGGATATTTTACCTAAATAAGTGTTTTTTCAGCAAGTTTAATTTTATTTTATTTTAAATTATAGGAAAATTTTATGCCCTTTCCAGTAATTTTCTTGTGCTCTTTCTTGTGCTTTTCACTCTCTTTCTTGTAATTTTCCTAAATATTTCTTTAATTAGATTTTATATTTTTGCGTGAATGAAAAATAGAGCATTCTGATCTCTTCTCTTCACCGACCTTAGGTTTCTTTTCTCTCATCACTGTCAGGCATTTTCTCCTCACCTTTAACTTTTTCTTCTTCTCGCTATCAATCTACTCCCCACCTCATCAATATGTTTCTACTACTAGGATTGTGAGGTTGCTCAAATTTCTTCCTTCTTTGCTATTCTTTATTGTTTCTTGATTCAACTTGATGGTGGAGTGTGCGTGTGCATATTCAACTTGAATTCTTCCTACTTCTTTGTTGTTGAACATCTTGTGTATGTGTATATTAAGCTTAATTCCTTTCTTTTCTTGGCCAACAATTTTTGGTCTTTCTCTCTCGTTCAAGCTACAGTATAGTGCCCCACTTTCCTTTATTAAAGTCAATAACATGCTAGTTTTAAGTTGTCACTACTACACTTAAAGTTGAGGCAAAATCATTGATCCTTTCTTCTCCCTCTTCAATTGCAACAGCAATACCAAATCATTCCCTCCTTTCTTCAACAGATTGATTTAGTCCCTATTCCTCATTATTGTTGTGATATTTTTTGTTAGAATTGAGGTGGTGTTTCGGTTGATGCTGGAAATTATTTTATGGTGATCTTGAGGTGAAATTTAATTAATGAAAGTAAAAGTTTGGAAGTTATTAGAATTCCTTGGTTATTCATCTCATAAATTTTTCAATGATAAATGCATGTCATCAAGGTATTTACAAAAATGTGTGAAAGAAGAAATTGGTAAATTAAATGTTGTTAAGCCTCCATGTTATAGTTTGGAGGAGTATATGTAAGTTTTGATTTAAGTTATTAATTGAAATTTTAAAATACCAAAGTAAGAGAAAGGATTACATAGGATGCTTGTGTCATATTTTATTAAGTCTAAAGAAAGCATAATAATAGTTGATTAGGTTTATTATGATTTAAGATTCAGAATGGGCCATAAGGAAGTATGAGGATAAATTAAGGTTTGTTAATTGGTTTAACTAGCTCAAGGGTATTTGGAATATAATTGAAAGTATGAGGATAATTAAGGTTTGTTCATCTTTAATATTGTTTGGATTGAATTCAAATTCCCATTAAGTGATTGAAAATGTTTTTAATAAATAATTTTAGAATTACGATTTATTTGTCAGAAAATTAAGGGCACCATTAGAATTAAAGTGAAAGGTTAAGAGAAGCATGCTTTAGAATTTTGAAAAACTTTTAGGGAGTAAGTAGCGTTTTGAATTAATTTCTTGTAGAATATTTATAAAATCCCTTTATTTAAACTTTACAATTATTTCTTTATAAATTATACAAATATTCTTGTTAATTTTATTTTTTTTAATTATTGTTTTATTTATGAACACGAGTTAATTTTACTAAGGATTTATATTGTTGATAAGCAATGATTGAAATGGATACACGACAAATGTTATTACTTCTCATAAGTGATTTAATTATTTAATTCTATGTTGATATAAAATTTTTATTGCAACGATTCGTGTATGGAAGAAATGATAGTAAATTTGGACAATGAAAAATGATAATTGGACTGTATTTGCAAGTAAAAATTTTGAAACTCTTTTTCTTGCTCCATACACGCTTGATTTGAATGAGAGAAACTGAGTTCAAAATGCTGGATGCTAATGACAGTTCTATTAGCAAGGCGGCTTCATAGTACACCTAACTAGCAAGGTACATTGAAGGTGATAGCCCCAGGCAATGGCCAATGCACGTGAAATGAAGAAATGATTATTCATAAGCATTTGATTCATGCTTATTTTCATAAGCCTTGTGCTTGCGCTTGTTTCATGGCTTCTACCACACTTGTTTCGTGATTTTTAGTTGTACCTGACTAGTTACTTACCCTCATGGACTATGTGTTCATGTTTAATTGGTTATTTAGTCTCATGAACTATGTGTTCATGCTTGTTATTTGTTCTAAAAAAGCCTTTCTAAATTTAAATTAAAACTGATCACTTCTTTAAGAATTCTCTAAAAGCATTTTTTTTTGAATTGCACTATTATTGAAAATTTTTTTAAATGTTATGAACTATACAACTGTTAAACATTTATATGATTCTAATAGCATTGTTTAATTTCATAGTTATATTATTAAGAAAACTCATTGTTTATTGTTAGCTTAAATATATGTTTCATTAAGTCATTTTGAATTTAAATTTGTTAGTTACTACCTTCATAATTTTTTAAAATTATAATTTTGATTGGAACGCTACTTATCAAAAATTTCTTTAGTCTCAAATATTATAATTGACCATATGCCTCCTATGGATTATTGAGGAGCTATATTGCTTTTTCAAAAGAGAAAGCACATTATGATTATTCTTTTTTGTGAAACTTTATACTATATTTTGTAATTGTAAGTTAGTGTTCTGTGTATATTATAATTAGATTCTAGTGTTATTTTGTCAATATGTAACTTGTTGTTATGGAGTTAGTCTCCTTTGCTAAATTGGTTGATAAGTTTTGTCATTGTAGAAATTTCAAAAGATTCAAATTATAAGGAAAATTTTGCTGAAATTTCTATATAACATTTAAAACTTTACAAACTTCATTATTGTATATAATTTATATATATATATATATAAATAATTTAACTTAACTTCTAATTAATGCCAATCATACCTATAATATCAAGATGTGACACACACTTTAACAATTTAACTCATGTTTGGCTAGCAATAGGCAGTTGACCTATAAATTATAGTTTTCTAGGACTTCTAGTCTATTACAAGCTAAAGCTTTTCTTTTCAAAGTGTGTTATTTAAAGGTTAACTTTAGTTTATTATCTCTGTTGCAGATTGTCTTTATTTAAATAAACTAAAGATGGGATACACTATAGAGCAGAGCCAGACACTTCGAAGTTTTCATTCGTCATCGGTGAAATTTAACCATTGTGGGAGTTTTTTTTTCTTTATTTCAAAATTTAAGCTTGCTTAATCCACGTAATTAGGTGTTGATTATATAAATTGAACAATGAATTCCTTTACACAGATTAGACTACTAATTAAGAGATTGTTTACAATTTAATCCAATTGGTCAAATTCACAAGTCATATATGCACAAATGGGCCACGTCAACATCCGCTACAGTGGTGGCTACTTGATATGTGCATGATAATCCATATTCTATAAAAAATTTAAAATTATATGCATTACTATTTTTTCAATATTTACTGACGTGACCAAAATATAAAATTAATACGGATATCTATTTTTCATATTGCTTTTATTTATTTGCTAATTAAGTTAAATTGTCCCATGCAAATCACTTATTCACACATTTAATTATAGACCTTAACAATTATATGATTTTTTTTAGTATTTCTTATTGGATATTATTAAGGTAGATTTAAGCAACCCTGAGTTCAATTCGGAGCAGTTCTTCCAGTGTATTTTTAATTCACAAGGTTTGAACTCTTTGAACTTGTTTAATAGGAGAATTAAGTTTTTTTTTTATTCAACTCATTCTTTGTCGACATTAACAAGTTTTAATTTTTTGCCAAAAAAATTAAGCAAACAAGCATTTTATACAATTTCTAGTAACTAAATTGGCTTTTTATACATACATCCCAAAAATTTTGAAAAGCCCAAAACTATAGTATCGTTTAAAATTTTTTAGAAGTACAAGGTTTCATACAAACAATCTAATAATCATGAAAGATTGTTATAATCATAAAATTATTTTCAAATGATATGTCCTTAATTACAATCGTTAACTAGATAATTGTCCATGAATACGTCACCAAAAGACATACTTCATCAGGTCTAAAATATAAATATTTTTAATAATAGTTCGAAAAGCTAATAAAATTCAAGAAAATGGCAATTAAGGACCATTAAAGAAAATTTATATCAATTAAAGTTCAGTTATTGTCAAAATTTAAATGTAAAACAAATTTGAATATACTGTTATTAATTTAAAATGAGTTAATTTTAAAATATGAATAAATACTTATTAATTCAGGTTAGTAGTCTTTTATAAACAAGTGATCCTTGACTCATATAAATTTTTTTCAATAGTCTTTGATTGATATTTTCTCATAAAACTCTTATTTTCTTGAAGATATATATTGTTTTTCTTTATTATTCTTAGTTTTAATTTATGACAAATGAGAAGAAGTCTCTAAATTCACAAACATATGAATTTAGGTTAATAAATACAAGAGGTAAAATAAAAAAATTTTACAAGTACTGAATTATTTATATGTTAAATTAAAATTAACTTAGAAAAAATATTTATATTTTAGATAGGATGGAATAAATATGAAGATTTCATAATACTAAAAAAGAATTTATGAAGATTTTATTAAAATGTCCTCATTTTTTAATTAATTTTTAAAATCTACGTTTAAAAATGGATTGTTTAAAAAGAAGAGTACAGTAACTAATAAAAAAATATTTAAGAAACCACGGGTCACAGGATAGGTGTGGGTGCTAGATTAGGAATTTGTTGTTAAATTTGTTTTCTCAATTAAAAAAAGCCCAGGGCTATGTGTAAAAACATTAAGAAGTACGAGGGTACACAAATGTCAGGAGCTCAGGGCTGTCAGGGAGTCGTGGGTTTCTGTACGATCAAGCTAAGTAACGTCCACACCATCACCATAAATGGTCAACCACAAATTCCACCAAATGCCGTCTACACCTAATCAAACAACAACAAAAGGCAGGTTTTCAAACTAGTTAGATTTAGTGAAATGTACTAATTTATTACAGTATAACGAACTAAAATTTAAATGCTTGTTAAAAAAAAATCATATTTAATATTTAATTATTTTTTAAATAAGATTGTCTCTAAAAAAAATTAGGTCTTCAAAATTTTTAGAGGAATGAGACTATTATTATGAAAAAAATAATAGAAAAATTCTTTTGAAGATGAGAAGGAAGAATTGATAGCATTCTATTGAAATTAATTGATTACTTGACTTAAAATTGCAATAATAATGTCATGTTGTTTGTAGGGTGGTCCAAAATCAAGAGTCAAAAGTTGTAAGTAAAGATTAAAAATAAAGTAAAAAAACTTGTGCTACAACGTATTTGCATTACACCACGACATGGTTCTTTGGGCATACAAAAGCCCAAGACCATTTATGCCATAGTGTTCCTAAAACACGCTAGAGCATGATAGCCAATGACAATAACAAAATGATCTTATACCACAGCATAACAAATGTGCCACAATATAATCATCATTTAGTAAAACACTTTGCTTTCTTGAAAAATAATATTTTTAGGACTCATCATTCTTCATTTCCAACTACAAAGAATGTCAAGGGGATAGGGAAGAAGCCATGGATGAGGTCAAGTCTCTTGGAAGATTAATGATTTTTGTCTAAAATCACTTTGATTAGACTAGTTTTTACCTATTAGTTATGTTGATTTTTGGTTATTCAATCTTGTGTTTTAATGTCTAGTTGATACTCGGCTAACATTAAATTGGTGTTAAAATTTTTTTCTTAACGAAGGGGAATTTCCTTGAGACCATTAGATTGAGTAATATAGGGTTAGATTTTTATCTAATTTGTAACTATGATAAACATATACCTAATTGTCTCATATTAATATGTTCTTTTTTACACTAGCAATTGTTGGATTAAGAATCTCATTGCATTTAATTATATTCAATTTTTTTTTCATGTTTACTCAATCAAATCAAATTTGTTTTGCTTAACATAAAGGAAAATGAGAACTCTATTGCTTAGTCATTATTTTGTTTGATTCTTTATGAGAACAACTTTGAAACACTAATATTGTATGTTTATTTATACACTTATGGTGTAACAATTTGTGTGTATCAATAGTCACTGATATATCTTTTTCATGTAAAAGTAACTTATAAAAAGGATTATGAATATTTTGCTAAAAAAACAAAAGGATTATGAATAGTTTTTAAAAATAACTTATATATAAGATCAGAAGGAGTATGTCTTTTATAGTATTTACATAGATATTAAGAAATACAAGGCACAAGAGTACATTGGTCATTTAATTTTATACAAGATTTTATTTTAATTCATCAACTTTTATAAGTATTTTTTTAGTTTTTTAACTCTAACATTGTTAGTTTCATTAAAAAAATTATTAACATTAAAATTTTGAATGTTTACAAAACATTATCAATTGTTGACATATTAAATTAATTTTTAAAAAATATAAGAATTGAAAAATCATCATTTAAACTATCACAACACATAAATATAAGAGTTGATGAGCATTCTAGACTTTAAATTATTGCATGAATAGCATCCTAAACCCTAAATTCTTAAAATATTCAAAAATTTTCTTCAACTTTTAAATTTTGAATACCTAAAACCTCGTTTTTAAATTGTAGAAAATGACAATTACTTTTGTAGTTGTGGAGCCAAATGTATGCTCAGGTGACACTTATCTTAACACTTAAAAATAACAATCATTTTCTCTAATTTAACAAAAGGGTTTCAGGCATTTAGAATTTAAAAATTAAGAAAATTTTTTGCATATTTCAAGAGTTTAAGGTTTAGGATGCTATTTACATAATAGTTTAAGATTTATATAATAACCTAAGGTGGCTCTAAACTGCAAAATTAATTTAGACACTTTTTTCAGGGGTACAATTTAGAGTTATTTAATTTTTTTTGGGTAGAAACTTAGTTAATTAATTACTGATAAGACTAAGGCACTACTACAAAAATAGGCTTTAGTGACACTTTGAAATTTCAATCTAGTGACATTGAATAAACACTATAAAATTCAATGCTATAATAAGTATTTGATGATGTGTCATTAATTAATGAATCGCCACTAAACTAATGTGAGAACGAGGGCGTTTTGTTTTCCAAACGCCACCTCTATGATTTTTTTTAAATTAGAGAGGTGGCATTTGTTTCAAAAAAAAAAAGCCACCTCTATCAATCTAAGTATGGCAGAGGTGGCGTTTTTTTTTTAAACAAATGCCACCTCTCTCATATTTAAGATAAACCTAAAAATGCCACCTATTTGATATAATTTTTTAATTCCTAACACATTAGTGGATTTTTGTATGGGCTAAGAACTCTAAATATTTGAAAAAATAATTGAGCTTTAATTTAAAAAATATAATTCAAATGGGTGGCATTTCTACCTACTAGAAACACTACCTATTTGACCAGAGAGGTGGCATTTCTTCAAGGTAGAAACGCCATCTCATTGGTTATTTTTTTAAAAGATAACTTAGGTGGTGTTTCTTCCTCAGAAATGCCACCTAATGTTATTTTTTTAAAAAATAAATTTTCTTAAATTCTATAAACCCAAATTTTACATTAATACAAAAGATTGAACAATATATATCAACTAGTCCAACAGTTTACATATAATTCATTTATATAATAAAAAGAAACATAACTTTGTGATACAACAAAGAAGCCTACAACTACATTACTATAGCTAAGTTCTCCAAGTATGTTAAAGACATGTAATGAAAAATTTCAAAAGTTTCTAATCTAATAAAACTATTTAACAATTACCTATGTTCTAGCATCTTAAATTTAAAACGAAATATGATCATTCTTTAATTTGATCATAAATTTGTTCATCACTATATTCCAAACACTTTGTATCGTCATAGTACTACAAAATATATTAAAAAATAATGTCATAAATAACTAAAAATAATCAAAGCCAAATAAAATTAAATTGAGTTAAATTTTCATACCTCACATGGGACAGAAGTTTGATCATGAGTGATCATATATTTCATAAATTTATAATATAGTAACTACAATCATTACTATTTAGTTGGAAAGGATACTAAGAAATTCACCAAAATATAATGGAAATTTAAGAATGAAATAAATTTATTTTCAATAATTTAATAATTCTTTAAAATATAATTTATACCATAATTTTTGTCCATTGATAACTTTTGAATAATTCTTTATTTCTAAAAAAGGGAGCTATTTGTGACCACGAATATTGTTTAATGCCCTAACAAAATAGAGAAAAATTAATTAATATTAATTGATGCATATATATATATATATGTAAAATAATTGTTATAAGTATAAACATTTACTTATTGAATAACCTTAACATATTAGATCGATCCGTTGGCATATCTCCAGACAAAGGATTCAAATAATAAATTAAAGACAAAGGAACAGACATAAGATTGATAACAATCAAAATTCAATGTTTCTTAACAAATTAAAACTTTGATTGTGTTTTAATAAAATTGAGGTGTCATACACAAAAGAAAAAAAAATCAATGAACTACTTACCCTGCATTATAAGGTATTAAAAATAACAGATGTTTTCCAACTTCTACCTTTTTTGTGAACATTTCTATTATAAGATTTACTTATTCAAATGGACCCAATGTTGACCCATGACTAATATCATGAGGACTAATAAATGCAAATCTATTCATTTTCTCCGTGTCTTTCAAAAAAAAAATGTACAAATACCTTGATAAATAGCAAAAACTTGTATTAAAACCAATCATAATAAATGATAAAAATAATCAATATCAAAGGATATTATAAAACAAGTACCTTATCTAAGGTTGATAGCAGAAGCACTCGCCCATTCTCGATTAAGTATTTCTATGATGGTGTTTCTATCAAGATATTCCCAACTATTTTTATAATAGATTTCTTCTTCAAATTTTATTTTAATTGTTTGGCCATTAGCAATAAGCTTTGGCAAAAGAGACTGAAGAGCTTCACAATAATTATTAGCCCTTTTCAGTTTTGAAACTTCATGAGATATACTTTTTCGCTTATGCATGGTATTTGATTCCTTGGAGATATTACCATGCGATTCAATTAATTTCTTATTCTATGATTTTGATTGAATCTGTAAAAATAAAAAAAATTAAGTTATCTAATTATAATTACATGTAGCAAATTATAACGAAGTTTGAATTATATAATTACCTTGTCAAATGACTCAATGAGATATAGAGGCCACGTAATAAAAGTCCCCTCTACATTTTTTACCAATACAATATCTTCATTAAGAGGCATTGATAACTTGGTATCATCATTAGTGCAAATGTCTACAGAAACTCATAATGTGCCAGGTTGTAATGGAATTGTATGTAAAGTGGCCTCAGCAAAATTATAAACAATACTCACGGCAACTATATTTTTAAAGAGAATTTTGGTATACAATTTGCATTGATTCCCCTTAGGAATAAAGAAAATTTTTAACAATTTATATTATAAAAATAATAATATAATTAAAGTATTCTAGAAAAATTATTACCAAAGGGAGAGTTGGGCAGTTTGACATAAAAGTACAGTTATCCCTCAAATTAGGGCTTTCAACTACTGGAATTCTCACCAAGCTCTGTTACATCATATCATTCATTTGCTCAAATAATTTTTTCATTTTGTTCTTGTAATTGATGATGTTGTTCTTCATAATGCTATTCCAATATCTATTATCGAAATGCATTCATTTCCTCTTTCAAGTCAACAATTACACTCTTGTTTAAGCATCTTCGGCCCCCAAAATAAGTGGTTTGCATAACACCAAAATCAATCCCTCTAACACGACCTGGGACTTCTGGAGCATTTAATGCTCTACTAAGGATATCTTCATAACCAAATTTTTTGTGCTTCTTTTGACCTTTCTTGTGACAAATTTTGGTATCATATCAAATATTATTTTAGTCTACCATATAAAATATTATATTTAGACATGAATTAAATACTAATACTTACACAAGTCTACCAAACTTGCCTTACACTTTTATTTTCAGTTTCACCTTTTGAATTTAGTCATCCTTCAACCTAAACTTCATGTCTTGTATGTTGTTTACAATTTAAATTTTATTTTTTATCTACATATTAAAATAATTAATTGAATTCATAAATAACTTAAACATATATAATAATTATTGAATATAAGGTATGTACTTTATCCTGTTCAATGAATACATATCCTTTTTGTCCCCTTCTGAAGCAATATTTTTGGCTTTCTGCCAATTGACGGTATTGCTCGCTTTTCAATTGTTAAAATGCAAATTGAAGTCATGTTAATTTTATATAAGTAAAACTATATTTAATTGGCCAAATCTAGCATTAATTACCTTAAATTATTCTATTGTGTGAACCAAAACAAATTCATCTCAATCTTATTGAGATATGATCCCATCATAAAGTTTTAGTAGGTGTTCAATGATTTATTAAATACTACTTGCAAATATCTACACGAAATTTTCTAAGAAGAATCCCAGCTTTTTTGAGGACATATGTTCTATGAGTCTTATCAAGTTCAAAACAAGACTGAAAGAAAGATTGAAAATAATTTAGATCATTAAATGTGTAGGAAAAAATATGTAAAATAATTTAAAATATTAATGAATTATTTTTTTATCTCAACTTGTTCCCATATGAATATCTTGTATTCATTCAGAACTTTTTTCTAATCAGTAAATGTAATAGACATATGGTCTCAAGCTACAACTCCAATATAACTAACTAATTTTTTTCCATTTGGTTTTATTGGTTGACCCCTAATATTCCAACCAACTTGTAGCTTTATTCCCATGCTTATATTTATGATCAACTTGGCCATCATAGTTTTACCACGATGAATATCTCGAAACATTTTCTCCTTTGTTGCTTGAAGATCATCGTCGTTTGAATTGGTGTGAGGCTCATTGTCGCTATAAGAACTAATTGTCCTTCAAATTAAAATTAACACATCAACATATGCATAACAAGAAAAACAAAGTAAATTAATTTGAAAGAATTAAAAATGAAAAATAAAATTACTATTTTGTTGTTTATTTGTTTGATTTAGACTTGACAGGTCAACCCATATCCTATCTCTATGATCATCTCTCATATACAAGTGCTCCTCTTCAATTAAATCATTATCAAAGGGTTGTATTGTCATGTAGAAAGGATCATCTTCAATATTCATATCTTCATTACTATGAGCTTCATCATCATCATCATATTTTTTGTTTTGATAGAAGTAAAATACACCAATTCTTTTTTGCAGGATTAAGAATGAAAAACACTTGTTAAGCTTGTGAAGCTAAAATAAATGGGTCATTCTATATCCAACCTTAGAGAGATCCACTGGAATAAATCCGAAATCTTCAATTTGGAATCTACTATAATTGTTAACCCACCTATATCCAAAGACTGACACCCTAAACATAGAGTAATCTAACTTCCATATATGTTCAATGACACTAAAGTGTGACATGTCTACATAGACAAGGTTGGTGTCTTTTGAACTGGATACATGTAAACCGCCAGTAATAAGCGTTACTCTACTATTCTACATTATGCTTTGATCATCTTGTTCCTTGGTATAAAAAGTGTAACCATTGATTACATAATTAGTGTAAGATAAAACTTGTAAACTCAATCCCTTAGCCAGCCATCTCAATTTTTTGAAAACATAATTAGGATTTTTCTTGGACTCCTCAAGAATGCAACTTCTAAACTACTTTACAAATTGTCGATTGTGTTCTTTTGTTATAAAATTTTCATTTCTAACACCAAACATGTCTCTGAGAATATCCTTATGCTTTTCCACAAATGACTTAACTTGTTCAGTGTTGTGTAGAACATATAGGTGAGCTAGTTTACATTTTACTGTTGAGATGCTAACAACTTGATTTCCAATTATTCCTTTCCCTAATCTTCATCCATCATGATGAGACTAGAATCCCTATAGCATCAATGTTGGATAGATAATTTGTATACAATTCGACTACTTCTTTGACTATGTACCATATAGAATTACACACCTTAGGTCGATATCTATTTTTTACATAGTCTTATACTAGTTTCATGTAATGCTCAATCGGGTACATCCATCTTAAATATGCTGGGCCACACATTTGAACTTCTTTCACTAAGTGAACAGTCAAATGAACCATGATACCAAATAATGAAGGCAAGAAATACATTTCAAGTTTACATAGGGTTAAAACAATTTGCCTTTGTAGGGTTGGCAAATTTATAGGGTCAACCACTTTATTACAAATCATCTTGAAAAATAAGCATATATTAGTGATGGTGCATCGCATTTTTTTTTGGCAAAATAGATTTAATATGAAACACTTACCTTAAGTGTTATCCAAAAATCACACAATTCAAATAAACTAAGTGTGGTTAAGGAGTTGATCTTAAAACTAACTTAGGAAACAAATCATTTAAATCACTAAATAAATACATTATTGCAAAATAAGCATTTAAAATTTTTAGAAAAATTTATACTTTCTACTTATAGTACACAAAAGCAAGCTAAGCAAAAGTGGGATAAAAAGATGCTGTCATGATAGCATTAAATTGCCACCATGACAGCCCTCTCGGGCTAACTTTTAGGAGGCTCCATTCCACCATTTGACCTCTAATCAAAATAATTTTAAAGCTCACATGTCAATTTTAATAATTACTAGTAGTATACCAATTTCAAAATGATCTAACGGTTGGATTAGAATTTAGACACTCTACAAGATTGGCTAAAGTTGCTGTCATAACAGCACTTCTAGACCAACTTTTAGAGTGCATAATTTCATCATCTAACCTCTAATTGGAGTGATTTTAGAGCTTACATGTTACTTTTAAAGATTACTATTAGCACACCAAATTTTAAAAAGATACAATGGATGGATTGAAATTTGTGCATGTTATAAATTCAACAACTTTGCTGTCATGATAGCATTAAATAGCTATCATGACAACACCCCCAGACCAACTTTCGGAGTGTACCATTTCTGTATATGATGTTTGATCAAGGTAATTCTAAAGTCCACATGAAGATTATAAATTTTTTTGTATTTTACCCAAATTTCAAGAAAATTCAATGGTTGGATTGAAATTTAGACACCCAAATGCAAAAGAGCAGTTTTTTAGTAAAAATCATTTTCAAAATTGTTCAAATCTCATTCTAATAGTTATAAACCTATGGGAACACTTTAAACACATCAAATAAGACTAGGAGTACTTGATAGAACATTTAGATGATAGAAAAATCTCTTATATCAAAATTTGACTACCAGGTGCCATTTCTTAAAATGAATCCTAAGCCCCCAAAATTTACAAATTATACAAGAGTGGCTAAAAATCATTCCAAACACCACATACATATATGAATACACAAGCTAAACATTTTCATTTGGCTCAGAGATCTCCCTGGGGCCCACACACCCACTCTCTCCATCTAAGGTGTATGTTTACCTATAGCACACCATTTGTAATGCAACTACTTTGCATTTGCTAGTAAAATCACATATATATCAAAATAAATATTTACTTGTAGTAAAAACTTGATCTACTAAATAAATCTATCAAAACCACACACCATAACCATGTTTCCTAGTCACGAGTCTACAAGCAGATAAAAATTCTTACACAAGCCATACAATCCACACATATTCACACACACAGATATATAATCACATCCTATTGGTACCTTAATCCTAAATACATAGATTTTCTCAAAAGAAAGAGGTTGTAGTTTTTTACAATCCACAAACAACCCCTAGCTCTGCTCCTTTCCTTGTCCACCATTAGTTCCTTTATCTGGACATGGAAATATTGAAAAGAAAGGGGTGAGATAACCACAGTCTCAATAATAGAGAAATCTATGTTTATTATTACAAAGTAAGTCATAGTCGAATAAATAAATAATTAAATAACATAACATTTAATTTAATCATTTAAAATTTATGAATGCATGACATAGGTTAGTATAACCCTTTTTGATCGACAGAATGCCCTCTAACACTCTTTAGATCGTATATAAACCTTATATCCATTTGTACCTCCACATGCACAAAACATAATCTAAGGTATGATCGAATCCACCTAACCGCCTGTGCTCCTTTAATGTGAATCCTTAGCAGTCAAAGTTAACTCTTTCCTAGAGCTCACCCGACTTACTCATCATGTAAGGGCTATCTTAGCTTAGGCACTCAACCTCACATTTTATATGTCAGATTCCCTTCCCTATTGAGAGATGTTAAATACTCAATCCACTAACCACTTTAGTAAATTGAGCCCACAATACGAAAGGCGACATTAAGTACAGGCAGTATAGCAAAGAATATCACAAGTCTACACCTCTTCATTGGTGAACTCCACCAAGATCATGCCTTTTACTCTTGTCTACCTTTCTCGAGTATTGACCACTTTAATACTCTAAGGTAATATAACAAATATTACTCTTTCCTTAAGTAGTTCCTTAGGCTATCTAAGGTACCAAACTCAGTTACACTTTCTTAAGCGCAACTTTCATTCTCTATAATTACAATGCATGCAAACAACCTTGTTTTCATAAAACATTATTATTAAACAAATAGAAAGCATATATACACTATTATTCAAGTAGTACCCCATAAGTCTTTATAAAATATAATTAATTTCATTTAATCATTTAAAATATATAATGCATGGTAGCTAATAATATTTATTTAAAAATAGCTAAATAAAGCAATAAGAAATATAAATTTTCCTGTTACCTCAACCCTTTTATGCCAAAAGGATTTCCCCTTGTAGAAAAATAAAACTTGGCTTGTTCTTTATCCTCTAATTAAGTTTCATCAATAATTTTCTACAACATATAAGTGATCCATATCCCTTTTCATGGCCAATAACATTAATGAAGACTATACTCATACCACACAACTTGGGTCAATGAGCCATGGTCCATATATTAAATCAACCATTTACATAGTATCACTTAACCAGTAAAACCATTTATTAGCCACCATTAGACTAATTTCCAATTCATATAATTCTTAATCAATTAAAAACCTTCACTTAGTGTCACCAACTTTTATAATTAGCCCTTATAACAAAAACCAAAGCTTAATTTAAATCTTATTATATTCAAATAGCATAATTATAACTAAATCAATAGGCTTAAACCATTAAAAAGTGAAATCCAATCTCTTAGGGTTTGATTTTTGCCCTAAAACTCCCTTTTTTATCTAATTACCTACTCAAAATATTAGAGCACCATATAAAAACTCAAAACAACCTCTATAAGACCTAAAGAAATCAAAGCTTACAAGAATAAAGCCTTCAGGATCAACATTAAGAATTTTTTTCTTCCAAAAACTCAAATAAAAAAACTAAGAGGGAAGCAAGAGAGGATTGACGTTAGGAGTTTACCTATCATGTAATCGAGCTCGCAACGATAGCAAAGCCTCCCGGATTAGAGCCCTAGCTCCTTCGCTTCCTTTTCTCTTCTCCTCTCTCTCTCTCTCTTATGCTCTTTGTCCATTTCTTGCTCCTTTGTTTTTGCTTTCTATGTGTTTTTCCATTTTAAAACAAAACTAATCCAAACATTTTAGGGAAAATTATAAGGAAGGCCCCAATATTTCTTTGTTATAGCACATAAGCCAAGGTTAACTTTGATAATTTTTCCTATAGTTAAAAACAAAATAAAATCAAAATTTTACTTAGTAAAATTTAAACTCTAAACCTCAATCAAATTATCCTTAATTTTAACTTAATTATAGATATTTTATTTTAAAATAAATTCGAGTCTTATAATTTTAGTATGTTATATTCTCCTCTCCTTTAAAAAGGATTTTGTCCCCAAAATCTAAACTAATTCATGAATCAAAGAAAGAAACATACCTAGAAAAAAACTATGGATATTCCTTCCATATTTGATCCTAAGTCTCTCAGGTTGCATCTCCTATAGCTGTCCCTTTCTAGATCACTTTTAACTACCGGATTGTCTTATTTCTAAGCCACTTATTCTTATCATCCATAACATGATCTGGTTCAGTTTGGTAGGTTAAATTCTCTTGAATTTCAACCTCCTGAGGTTATATCACATGCGACAAGTCTGGCTAGCACTTCTTCTGCTGTAGATACATTACTCTTATGCTCTTTCTCTTCTACCACTAACCTGGACCGATATTTTTTTTCTTTCTCTGGCTTGTTCCTTTAGGAGGGGAGAAAGGTCCGTACACATGTGACCATAAACCTTTCAATTGTAATATGGCTCAAAGGGGAAGAGGTAGATTAAGGAATGAGGAACGATCACCACCTCTACCTCCGCCTTCACCACCACCACTACCATCATAGGGGACGGATGTAGTCATGGCTAGGTTGCTTGAAGTGATAGTAGATATACAACATAATCTCAGAGGTTGTGTTGTTCCAAATTAGCATATTGACTCAGGTACTGGTAAGGAGCTTCTAGTACTATGAGAGCTCATAGACTGATTGCTGATAATCGAGATGATGACATATCCAGACATTGAAAGGAATTCCCTTACTCTAATCTGACCACATATAATGGTAGTATGCTTGATAGGAAATGTAAGGAATGGGTGGATCAGATAAAGCATCTATTTATTGTGGTGAGGTGTACATCTAAGAAAAGTGTTATCTTGGCTACAATGTAGCTTGTTGGTGAAGCCAAGCATTGGTGAGATTATGTTAAGCCCACGAATGGAAGATTTATGGCTTGGGTTGAATTCAAGGAAAGATTTTATGATTTTCACCTTCCACTGTCTTTCATAGATGAGAAAGAGGTAGAGTTTCATGCATTTCAGCAGGGGGACTTAGACGAGAAGACTTTTATGAGAAAATTCAATTAGCTATCTAAGTTCTCAATATATTTGAATGCTTCTAATAATAGCAAGTGGAAAGCAAAGAGATTATTAGAGAAAATGAGACCAAAGAATTTCCAGTAATTATCTTTACTAGGTAAGGCAACATATGATGAGTTGTACAATTGTCTAAGGATTTCCACTCATCGAGGTTGAGAGATAGAGAGTAGCTAGAGTAGGGATACAAGAAGCCAGTTTTCTTTTAGGTTGGCTCTTACTGGTGGTGTATCCAAAAGAGTGGGTTTTACTTCTGATTCTTCTTTTGGTAACTCCTTTAGAGTTGGGTCTTCTTCTGCTTATGGTAATTAGAGTTTAAATAGGGGTTTAAGATATTAGGGTAATTAGGGTAGTAATATGAGATCTGGAGGTTCTTATTTCTCTAGGAATACTCTAGCACATTCTTTACAAGCCAGTCAGGTCCTAATTATGAGCACAACGAGGTCACCTTATAATAAATGTGGTAAGGTTCATTCTGGTCGCTGCTTTACTTACTTCATATATGAAAAGTTAGGCCATTTGATCAGTGACTGCCCTAACTTGTATAAGAGCTCGGACCAGAGGAACATGATTCTCGATAGAGTGTATACAGTATCTTAGGAGGAGGCCAAGAAGTTATCAAATCTAATCACTAGTATGGTTTCTACTTGTGGCCTTGATTTAGAAGCTTTGTTTGATTGTGGTGCAATGCATTCTTTTATTTTTGCCAAGCGCTTAGATAGAATGGGTATGCCTGTTGACCAGTTACTTATGATACAGAAGTTTCCTCTACTTTTGGTTTGGTCGATCGATCCATTATAGTGTATAGGACTAAGATGACTTTTAATGGGCAATTAACTTGGGTGAATGTGATTAAATTACCTATGTAAGTGATTGATTTAATCATTGGTATGGATTGGCTAATAGCTTATGGTCCTGTCTTAGATTGTGTGGTTAAGACTGTGACATTGGTAAAAGTACCAGAGGTGATTAAGGAATACCCTGGTCATTCTTATTTTCTTTCTTCTTTACAAGCTGAAAGGTTGATTGAGCAGGGTTGTAAGGCTTATATAGTAGTGCTCGCTATCTAAGGGTCTGTGGTAGGTAAAATGGATAAAATTAAGGTTGTTAGGAAGTTCCTAAAGGTGTTTTTAGAGGATGTGTTGGGATTATCTCTAGAGCATGAGGTTGAATTCTCGATTAACTTAGTACTAGGGACACAGCTAATTTTAAAGGCTCCCTATAGAATGGCTCCTTTAGAGTTAGTAGAGTTAAAGAAGCAACTTAAGGAGTTGTTAGACAAGGAATTTAGTAGACCAAATATTTCTTCTTAAGGATCCCCTGTCTTATTGATGAAAAAGAAGGATGGTGGTTTGAGATTGTGTATCGATTACAGGAAGTTGAATAAGGTTACGGTGAAGAACAAGTATCCACTACCTCCCATCGATGATCTCTTAGATCAGTTAGTTAGTTCTACAGTTTTCTTTAAAATTAATTTACGTTTAGGGTACCACCAATTGAGGGTTAGTGAGAAGGATGTGGTAAAGACAGCTTTCAAGACTCGATATGGCCATTATGAGTTCTTAGTTATGCCATTTGGGTTGACTAATGTGCCTACGATTTTCATGGACTATATGAATCGCATCTTTTAGCCTTTCTTAGATCAGTTTGTGGTAGTTTTTATTGATGATATACTAATTTACTCTAAAGATGAGGAGCAGCATGCCAGACACTTAAGGACTATCCTAAGGTTTCTACAAGATCATAAGCTATATGCCAAGCTTAGTAAGTATGAGTTTTAGATGAAAGAGGTTAGATTCTTAGGACATATCATGTCAACAAATGGTACTACGATTAATAGATCATAAGCTTGAAACAATCATGTAATAAGAGAGACCAAAATCGATTACAGAGATCTATAGTTTCCTGCCTGCTGGTGTTTTATCAAATATTTTTCTCAAATTTTGATGTCTTTGACTAAGCTCACAAGGAAGAATAGGCCATTTATCTGGAACGATAGGTGCAAGATAGCTTTTCTTGAGTTGAAAGAAAGGTTAATGACAACTCTGGTATTGGTGATTTTAGATCCTTAAAAGCCTTATGACATGTATACCGATGCCTCTTATAAAGGTCCTGGTTGTGTTCTAATGCAAGATGAGAGGGCAATGGCATATGCATCTCGACAACTTAGGCCACATGAGGTGAATTATTCGATACATGATCTTGAGTTAGCTGAGGTGGTATTTGCGTCAAAGATCTAGCATCATTATCTTTATGGAATAAAGTTCAGGGTCTTAAGCTATCATAAAAGTCTAAGTACCTGGTGGATCAAAAAGAGTTGAACATGAGACAAAAATGTTGGATGGAGTTTCTCAAGATTATAATTTTCAATTTAACTATCATTAAGGGAAAGCAAATGTGGTAGCAAATGCTCTTAGTCGCAAGACCTTACATATGGCCTATTTAATGGTTTGGGAGCATAGATTGATTGAGTCTTTAGTTGAGACTTCTTTAGGTATGATTGAGTTTTTCTTAAATGGTCTTAAGACTATGGTTATTTTCAATAAATTTTAGAAAGAGATACAGGATGCTCAACTTCAAGATATGATTTTATTAAAAATAAGTCAAGACATCGAGAATGGTGAGACAATGGATTATTGGTTTAGTGATGATGGGTATGTAGTTTTTAAGGATAGGGTGTGTGTTCCCAACAATAAATCTATTCAGAAGTGATTGTTGGATGAGGCACATCGTAGCAACTACACCTTTCATCATGGTGCTACTAAGATGTATCATGACATGCAGCGTCACTGGTGGTGGTTAGGTATGAAAAAGGATGTTACATAATACCAATTAGTAAGAAATTTTGGATGAACACATGAGAATCATGAGATTTAAGCCCCTGTAACTTCAAGCCTTTATTTGATGCAAGATTCTTTGCATTTGAAGAGTATCCCTCTAGCACTTAATATTATGGAGGAATTCAAGAAAAGATTTTTTCTCTTTGTTCGATAGAGTATAAGCTGCTGGTGGTAGATAAGTGTGATTTTCTTTCTCCACTAGAGCCAACTCCTCTCTTATTCCCATAGAAACCAAATCCAACCTTGACTTGACACTATCTTTGCTTTTTCCTAGCAATTGGAGCAATGTCTCAATCACACTATCACAAACATTTTTTTCAATATACATCATATCAAGAAAATGTCTTATATGTAAGGACTTCCAATATGGTAGATAAAAAAATTTATTTTTTCTTCTACCCACTTGTTGCAACATTTCTCACAATGGTTTACCAAAATGATTGTTAAGATCTTTCACTTTTTCAAACACATTCATGCCTATTATCAGCCTAGGTGATTTCTCTTCTTTAGATTCACCATTGAAAGCTTTTCTCCACTTTCTCCAATGATGTGGTAAAGGTAAGAATTATAAACATTTTTTCTATAGTGATTTAACTAAATTGAATGAGTATTCTTTTCACATATAGGACACGCATCATGTCCTTTGATACTATATCTTGACAAATATAAGCAAAAAATCATTAATTGTTTCAAAAAAACATGGCTTTCAAATTAAAACTTTTTTTATGCCCATCATAAACCTCCACGCTGGTGTCCCACATTAATTTTGAATCCTCTATTAAAGGGCAAATATACATCTATGTCATTTCTTAGTTGTTTAGGCTTAAAAATCAACATAGACAACATCATAAACTTACGTTTCATGCATAACCATCAAGGTAGGTTATAAATTATTAATATTATCGGCTATGTGTTGTGAATACTACTCTAAACACAGTGTAAGTTGATTCCATTAGTTGATAATGCAAGATGAAAGTTCCTTCTTCCTCCTTAAAATTAAGGTACTCAATTTTTTTTTCCTACTGAAGGGAATCTATAGGATGCCTTAGCTTGCCATCTTTAATCCTTTCATTTTCATCCCATGTCAACAGGTTGGCAATTTCAGCATTCCATACATATGCCTAAATCTCGATATGATGGGAAATACCATAGTACCTTTACAGGACTTGATTTCTTTCCACATCATGATGCTTCACATTTATGGCACTTTGTTGAATTATGTGTTTTGATAATTACAAAACCAAGAGAAGAGGTATTTGTTATGTGTGTAGATATAAAGAATCATAGATGAAGACAAAATCTCAAGAGTATGAAGAATCAAGAGAAGATAAAGAAGTTTAGGATAAGTAATTTAAATTTGCTTAGATTCAATGTGAAAACTTAGAGAACTTAATCACTTTTCTTAATTATTAAATGGATGCATCATATGTCTCTTTTATATACATTAAGACTCATCTAAGTGTGTTAAATCTTGTAAACTTTGGCCCTCTTGCATATGATTTTTCATAGAAAAAGTTTGCATAGTGAAGAGCTTTGCGTGAACAAATTATCATTTGTGCATTTAAAGAGCTTTCAAATTGTTATTTTTATTGATTGCATTCATTTATTATTCTTGAAAAGAATTGTGAAAAGCTCTCAAAGTTTTATAAGCTTTCATTTGTATTCTCTTATGCTCTTTAAGAGAGTTTTCTGTAAAAAACTTTTATTATCATCTTAGAAACCTTGAAAAGGATTTTTCAAGTGTTGTAACATCTTACTGGATTGTAGCAAGGTGTGATAAGTGAATCAAGATAAGATTACTCTTAACATTTATACTATGGTGGCAAGCACCCATTAAAACTTGTGATTTTAATTGAAAATCTCAAGTGTGATTTTGAGGACTGGACGTAGGCTAAGTTTATTGCTGAACCAATATAAATCTCGGTGTCATCTTCTTCCCTCACTTTTTAGCTCTTTACTCCTTTCAAGTTTTTGAAAAATTTTAATGTCACCCAATTCATCCCCCTCTTAGGTGTCAGTTTATCCTAACACACTTCTCTAATAAAACATACTTATCACAAATAAGATGTAATCCTTAGGATATGCATGTATTTTTTTATAGCCTAAACCAATTGAATAGAGCATTTATTTGGCCTCATAAGTCTTGGTGGGAAGTTCATTATCAACCAAAAATATATCTTCAAAGCATCAAGCAATAGAGTGAAACTCTTATCAGTCCATCCACATGCAACTTTTAAATTGTACAATATCAAAACTGCTGATAATCTGGTGTATTTAGTACAACCAAGATATAGTGGTTTCTCTAAATCACTAATTAACCTTTCAAACATTTTAGGACAATTACAAAGATCATCTTTTATTACATTTAGCATTCCATCGAGACGATCAGTCTCACATGCATTGCTTTCAATAGTATCAGATGCATCTTATCTCTTAAAAGACCTAATGATATATACCCATTCACTAGATACATCATTCATCTCCTCATGCCTTGTCCAGTGTGTATAACTTTGATCAATTCCATGACATATTAAATGATCTAACAACATAGTTGGAGTAATTCTCTTTCATAACACAAGCTAAGCAAGGACAGAAAATTTTATTTGAATCTTTTGGATGTTGAACTACAAATGTAATAAACTCTTTCACATTATCCTTATATTCATTTAATAATTGATTAGTAAATATTCACTTTCGGTCTCTATATTTACTCCTATTATAGGAAAGTGTCAGGTATGACTTGTTGGTATATTGTGTCATGCATGTATAGTCTACTAATAATTTTTTTAAAATTATTATTTATATTTTAAAGTAAAACCATAACACAATGATTTAAAATGAAATTTTTTTGGATTTTACACCTTCTATTCAACACTTATGATAGTAAAAAATACAGAAATAAAATAAACAAATTATACATAAACATACACTAATAAAATTGAACAACCAAATTTAAAATAAATCTAAACAAATTATATATTAATTCAATAATTTAAAATTTTGGCAGCATAACAGTTTAAAAATAAAAGTTTCCAGAATATTAAACGCTCTATTTAACACTTGTAAATACTTAAAATAATTAATTCAACATATTCTAACCAATAACTAAATTAATAATCAACAAAAATAAATCAACAAGTGCAAACATAATTTTAGCCCACAGGTTACTAAAATATAAATTAATATTTTTTGTTTACATTAAAAAAAATTGTTTTCTCCTTATCATTTAAGGGGGAAAGAAAATTTCAGGGTAGTGAACATAATACTTTAAAATTATATTAAATTAACCCATAACTGATGATAGAACTAAAAAATAAAAATAAAAAAAAATGCAAAGTGTACTAGGGGAGTTGGAGAAACCATGACACTCAATCTGTTGGTGTTAAGAAAACAATGTTGGGACCACACATAAGCTGAACATCACGAGGTGAAAATGGGGACAAAGCTGATCAAGTATAAGTTGAAATAAGGGACCATAAATTTTAGGATTTTTAAACTTAAAGGTGTGGAGACATTTGGGAGAAGACAAAGATTAATATTTGTGGGGACAAAAGTTACCCATGGAGTTGATGAGCTGGAAGAAGAGGAACCACAAGCTAAGAGCTTGAATGAGTTGAGAGCTTTAATGATGCCAACACGAGCTGTTGGAAGACCATGAGTGAGCTGAGAGCAAGTTTGGACATACACAAGTTAGAAGAGGACCACAAGTCGGTGAGCTGAAGGCAATGTGAAGGAGTTGAGTTCAGCAAGCTGGAGCAGTGAAGATAAATGCAGTGAAGACAAACAGATACAATGAAGAACGTGCAAGTACAATGAAAATTAAAGCTACTGCTTGGTCAAATTTTTTTTAAAAAACATAAAGATAGATGTGGCAATTTTTGAGAACCAATAGCCACCTCTGTCAATGTCCCAATCAATATTTCCAACACATGAGTAGGGTAAAT